>NC_044498.1:12017564-12270064 GCF_902362185.1 Chanos chanos
TAAGATTAAACAAAACAATGCAAAATTTGGTTTAGAACAAAACGCCTGAGGGCACTTGTTTCTTAATAATTCTAATGTGCGGATTTATATAACATTGACTTACACATGCTGTAAGTAAGAAATCTTATCTAATAATTTGCACTCATGTTTATCACATGTCAGAGCACACGTCTCCATGTAGATACTTTAACATGGTTCAAACACTACTCAAACCTTTCTTTCTTTATTTATGTTTGTTCACATCTCACAATTTTCATGTCCAAAGATACAGGCATGGGGGCATTTTTACATTGTTTTATACCACCAGTAATATTACTTTGTGTTCCAGTCAGTCATTTTGGGTATCTTTCTATGTTTCAATAACCATTTCAGGGACCATGTTGCTCAGGTGGAGAATGAGTCACTGGCCACTGTCAGGTTTCATGACCTGCTCACACAGCTGGATCACCAGCACAGTCGTTTTGCCATGGAGAAAGATTTCCTCAATCAACACAACATTCGCAAAATCAAAAGAAACCTTCAGGTTTGGCGGCCTGTTTGATTAGTGCTTTTCTATTTTTAATGGACACTGTAACCACTTGTCTGTGTATGGGAGTGTTATGGGAATCTCTCTTTTCCATTTGCTGTGTGTATAAAAAATGGTCATTTTCAAAATCATTGTGCAGTAAATCAGCTGATCCCACAACCACAGTAGTGGTGATTTTTTGACCTGTTTACTCACAGTTCTTTTAAAAACTTCCCCTTTAGAACCTCTTTCAAGACAACCCAGTTTCTATGGCGATGATTATAAGCAGAAATCTGAGTGAGGAGAGGAAGATTCTTGCTGCAGCACAAAATGTAACGGTAAGATGCACCAGATAAAGATCTGACCTTTTTGTCAGAAAGGCTTTTGTGCGTACTGCAGTGGAAATTAGGGCTTATTTTTCTTTTAGGGGCTGTGCATGCTTGTTACACTTCATGGTTTTGGTTGGAAAAAAAAAAAAAGCAATTCACATCACAAAAGGGCTGGTTCTCACGCTGTGTCTGTGTGACATTTGACTTTCATTATGTGGTTTTGAGGGGCTTCTTTTTAAGTGTCAATGTACAACCGCAAAATGTTAAAGCAGACTCATAATGTAATACTAGAAATATTTTTGATATTGTAATACGCCTGAGTTCACGTAAATTACATGTCACAGGAATGCACTTCTGAGCTGAAAATGTTTTCCAGGGCTCCGTGGAAAACACGCAGAATGACATAATGGTTGAGAAACAGAGAGAGATGGACCATAAAGTTAAGGACATGAGGAGCAGAGTGCAGGTGAAGTATGGCATCAGTCATTTACATGTACTCCAATAAACCACTCCTTATTGTCTCTCAGGAACAGTGTGTCCCTATTGTCTTTAAATAGCACTTCACAGAACAAGAATATCTTGCAGTTGTTGTGTTGAACTGGTTGAAATTAAACAGTTTTGCTCAGTTGTTGGCTGATGATTCTCAGCACACAACTGTGCCAATAAATGTTGTTAATCTCAAAACTGCCACACACGTGCAAACCTGTACCGTGTATTCTACATATACATTGAAAATTATGTAACTGTGATGTTGTGAAGTTTGGGGGAAGTGGAAATGTGATTTGTAATCCAGTCTTGATCAACAAGACTTTCAGGTTCTTAAAGTTTTGCCACAGCAGCAGAATGTGAGCTACTGTCGTGACAAAGTAACCAACAAGATACTTTTTAGAGTACGCTGATGTTGATCATTTGATATTTTCCTTTTTGGAGATAGACACCTTGCATGCTAATAGTGCTAACAGACATAATGTAATTATTTCTTAATATTTTTTTTTTTCATATACCCAGGAGGCAGAACAGAATATTAAAAACCTAGAAGACATGCAAGATGAACATGATTTCAAGAACAAGACTCTACAGAGCAGAGGTGAAAAGGCCTGCTGGAGATTTGTTATTTGGCTAATGCAAAATTTAAACCTCTAAACTGCTCCGGTTAAAATATGGGAGCTTCCTGACTTTGTTGTTCTAGTTGTCACTGATACAGGAATGCATTTAGCGGCCCGAGGAACCCACGTAGCAGATTTAGATTCATGTGAAAAATGTAATGCACAGAAAGCATATGTGTCAAGTGTACGACATGGACACGTTCCTGTTTTGTCAGAATCAAACTTGTAGAATTGACATGGGTTGGGATCTACTCTAAATTGAATTGACAATCAGTTGTTCCATTTTTATTTTTGGAATTCAGATTTGAATTAGAATTGACACCAGCCTTGAGGATGTAAGATATGAAATAAATTCAATTTATGGAAACAAAATTTCATGCCCAGGAGGGACATGATAGTACTAACATTGTAGTATCATGAAAATAAGAGTTCTTGTGGAAGACCATGATAGTGTGCAGGGCCAACATAAGAGTTGTTTTAAAAGTCTTGTTTACTTTTAATTCTTGTTTCAAGTACAATTAATGAATTGTAACGTAAGTATGAGAGTACTTTAGAACAATCTTAATATACTTTTTTTCTGATCTTTCTGCCCTGCAGAGGAGATGAATGGGACCATATCCAAAGATGACCTGAATCGTGAGAGACTGTATATAAAAGCCATGTTTATGAAGCTCCATGAAATGAGGAAGGTAAGAACATTTGACAGTATGGGAGTGTTCACCAGCACAGAAAATATTCTGTAATTTCAACCCAAGTGAATGGCAGAGTAAACCACTGACCGGTGATTTATGGTTTTTCTCAAATAACTGGTTAATAAAGTTTTACTTTTGTGCCGCATTCCTGCACGCAGAAATGTGAAATCAAAGTAACACCGTATGCTAAAATGTACATATCGTAGAATCTGAATAATATGTGACTTTATGTTAAACATGGACTTGTCCATTAGTTGATTGGTAGAATCAGGTGTGGTAGTATTTTGAGCTCCCAGTAGTTGTATAAAAAAACAGTACTCTAGTCAATCAATTATGCAAATGCAAAATGCATTACTAATGTACATCCTCTCAATGTAGAATCATATAAATGTGTATTGGAGCAGTTTGGCATATGAAATATCTCTTTGTTCTATTGTGCAGGCAGTGGTAGGGCAGATGGGAGAGGTGTTAAAACTGGTGGAGCAGCTGATGTATGAGCTCATCTCTGTGGAGCTGCCAGAGTGGAAGCGACGCCAGCAAATGGCCTGTATTGGTGGCCAGATACCAATTTGTCTGGATCAGCTACAGAACTGGTAGAGTCTTGTCAGTGTGCATTCATTGCAAACACACCGCATATTTTGTAGACGTGTGTACAAAGCATAGCATACATATGCATGTGCACGCATGCACATGCACACGCGCCCACACACACACACACACACACACACACAATAATGAAGCTGCTTTAATGATTGTGGTTGAAGTTGCCCCAAGCCACGTTTTTCTGGATGAGCGGTACTGCATACACAAAAATATGTGTCAGTATGCAGGTAAACATAAATCCAAGAATAACTATGTGATTGTTCCTCTGACAGCGTTTGATAATAACTCACACACTCAGGTTCACAGCAGTGGGAGAGTGCCTGCTGCAGGTCCGACAACAGCTAAAGAAACTTCTGGAATTAGAGCAGAAGTACACATATCAGCAAGACCCCATCACAGAAAGCAAGATGTCGTTAGAAGAGCGAGTCCTGGGGCTTCTAAAGAGACTTATTGCCAGGTATGACACTCAATGTTTTCTCTCTTTCTCTCTTTTGACAGTTCTGGGTATAATACTGTAGCTTGTGGGCCCTGAAAGAATGGTGAAAGAATGCCTGAAAGAATCACTTAAAAGAGAGGTGATGGAAAGTAGTTATTAGAGTAAGAAATCAATACTGTATTTTTCACCCTCACACTGATTGTTCTGAAGGCCTAAATGAGTATATGAAAATGACGGTTCAACAGTCACCTTTATCATCCATATATAAGGGTCACTTCCTCTGAGTTTTAAGCCATTGAAAAAGGCCATGACCCAAAATACCTCAGTGTTTGCTGTGGATTAAAACACCGTCATGCTGCTGTGTCATCAAAAAAAAGAGGCTAACATACATTGCTTTCTGAGAGAAAATATATATTCATAAGGTTTGAATCGCAGTGACAATTAGTACCCAGTAATTTCTAACCCAGTAGAGTTGAACTTGCTATGTCCCTTGCGATACTATGGTCTCAGTCTCAGATACAGTATTCTCTGGAAAGGATGGGCTTGACTGTGTGCACTGAGGTCATAGCTGTCATTTATGAACATTACAGATGGTAAAACTTTACAACTGCCACATTCCTAACAAGCACGTAGCCCATCCCTCAAGGGTTTAGGGAAGCACTGAGATAAACATACAGCTTGAGCAAACAGTATATGATGAGAGATGTATAGTTGAACGGATGATTGATTGCAACTGTCTTTGGCCTCTGGCAACTGAGAACTTCTGAGAAACTGTGTTAGGTGTCTTTGTTTGTCAGTTGTCATCAGTTGCGTGAGTTGTCACACACAACTGACGTCAGTTATGTCCTCAGTTGTGTGAGAGTTGAATAATGGCACGTTAATGACGTGTAATTTAGTTTTATCCTTTTGGTTGTGTATGGTGTAATGGCTTGTTGTGATACAATATGACCCTGTGTGTGTGTGTGTGTTTCAGTGCCATGGTAGTGGAGAGGCAGCCCTGCATGCCTACTCAGCTGCAGAGACCACTGGTACTGAAGACGGGTGTGCAGTTCACTGTGAAAGTCAGGTAATCCTTATACACACTACATGCTTCTCTTATACCAGCCTGCCGATTCCTTTCGGAATGAAAGATCAGTACGGCACAAATTTTGTTAGTTTATCACAACACGGGATTAAATATTAATTTTGTGTCTCACAGGTTACTGGTAAAGCTTCAGGAATTCAACCACACGGTCAAAGTGAAGGTCCACTTTGATAAGTAAGTGTGGGAAAGATATGATCAAATGCTACGGTTACTGAATATCTCACTATTGTGTGAACCTGTTGATTTACATCATTTCTCTTTTTCGCAGGGGTGTCACAGAGCAGAGGAAAGGGTATGGTGTCATTTTGTTGATTATAATTTTCATTTGTTTGCTGTTTTGGTATTGTTCGTATAATGTATTTTGTTTGTCAACAATAACCAAATACTTTTTCAGTTTTCGGAAGTTCAACATTCTGGGCACCAACATGAAGGTCATGAACATGGAGGAATCAAGTGGGATGGCTGCAGAGTTTCGCCATTTGGTAAAATGTTCAGGAATTTATTCATTATTTTGATTGCATAACATATTGTTCAGACACTAGGACATCTGTAGTTCGTATAGACCACAGTTCTGTATATCCAGTCCTAGAGGTCTGGAGTCTTGCCCATTGTAGGATCGACTAAACACTGTAGTCACCAGTTGGCGGAAGAGCACACACCTGTTTCCTGGGTAAAAAAAAAAAAAGGCCTTTATTTGAGGGTAGGGCACAGCCCAGCAGGACTTTGGACCTCCAGAACTGGATCCATGGAAACCCTTAAACAGAACGCTACATGAATGAAGTATGTTAAGGTGAATTACGTTAAGCCTGGTATCCCATCTCTTTTCCATCCAGCAACTGAAAGAGCAGAAGGTTCAGGGAAACAGAACAAATGAGGTAAGAGACCGTTCTCAGTGGCACATGTGTTATGACTGCATTTCTAATCAGTGAGTTAGGAATCACAGGAAATATTGTTAAAGAGATCACACGTGATATCATGGAACCACTTATCTGTTTCTACGAAGTCTGTTGTGATCTGAAACGTGTCGAAGTCATGTTCTTGTTTAAATCTGGTAAAATCAAATTGCAGACCAATGTCTTTTTTGATGTTTTTCTCAGAAGTCTTAGAAAATTGAATCTGTTTTTGATTTTGATATTGAACCACCTGAAAGATAAGGACATATTGGAACACCATCAGTGTTGCTTTTGAGAAAGCAGGCCTACTTACATGGCCTTCCGACAGCTCATTGATTTGTTCCCTAATGCATTACATAGAAATAAATTGTAATTTCAATGTAATGTTAGACGTACCAAAATCTTCCAGCACTGTTAATTACAAAATTGTCATTGTTAAATTATGTATCTGTTGCTTGCTGGCGATGTAAACAGTAGAGAACGGTTTGTATTCATAATGCATTCTTGTGGAGTACTCCAAGGTTGGGTTCTTTTGCCGCTTCCATTTCTTAATTTCATTAAAGACCTACACTGTAAAAAATGTCTGTGAAATTAACAGTGAAGTGCTACAAAATTATGACAGCAAAAAACTGTAAACAGATAAACAAGGAAGCAGTGTCTAAAAGCAGCGTCTACCGTATACTAAAGTAAAATACTGATCCAAACACAGCTGTTAATTTTAAAGTAAGAATATGTTGAAAGAATCATATTTCTTTGTAGAATTTACAGATTACTGTAGTTTAAACACAGAAAAAAATGTAATACAAAAAACAGTACCATACAGTTAAAATTACAGCATGACAGTGTTAAAGTAATGTTTTTTGTCAGGTAGATTTTTTTTACACAGAAAGAAACCGTACTACATTTTGCAAATTCTTGTTACACTTTACAGATATAAAATATGTACAAATAGGCCTAGAGTAAAGTTATGTTAATATGAAGGGTTTAATAAAACAGGTGACGTGTCTGTTTAGAATTGATTAGGCCGATATTTAACAATATATCAGTAGGCTAAAACTATAATAGTAGTAGTGTAACCTGCATTGTGTAGGCAAGCACAGTCCCACACTGGACTGGAACTCACTCCCCGACACCTGAAGAAAATGACAGAAGCTAGTACCCATGGGTTCTAGCCTCCTTGCCAACATGCCTGCCTCCCATGTCTGCAGTTGCAAGTTTGAGTCTGGTGCTGGACTGTGCTCAGGACTCACACACCTGATTAATCAAGCCCTTGATTAATTCAATTAACTGTGATAACAGAGAGTTAAAACAAAAAAATTGCGGGACAGGGGGCCCTCAGGACTGAAGTTGAGAACCACTGGTTTACGCAACACAGGTTACACCTGCACTCTCCTATTTAAAGGCTGTTAGATTTAGCGGTATAAATTGTAGTTTTTTGGTAAATCACAACAGTTTTAATCTGTAAATTTACAGGTTGTTCTGTAAAGCTGTTTATGTTTTTACAGCATTTTTACAGAATTATTCTGGCAACCACAGCTGTTGTTTCCGTAAAAACAACGGGGTTTTTTTTTAACAGTGTAGTCTGAGGGTCTAACAGAGCCTTCCCAGTTTTATTTACTATTACTACTAATATTGTTATTTTTCGTGAAAAAGTGGATACCTTGATTATAGCAGCAAATGAAGTTCTGTTGAGCTTTTCAGAATAGTTCCAAACAAATAAATTCAGAAATCAGCTACATTTAGAATAATCACAAAAATTATTCATTGCTGAATACATCCTGCTTCCTAATTCTTTGGTACAGTTTAGTCTATCCATACATTTCTTATTACAGTGCTGTGTTGGGTTGTACATGTCCCTCATACCTTTAGAGAACTGTGTTATCACAAAGGATATTTCTGAGAATGGTAATCTTATCCAGTCATTATGAACCACCTGCTCTTATATTTAAGAAACTGCTTACATGTTGCTAATGTTGATTCAAAACAGGTAGATGTCTCCATACATAAATCCAGGTGTCTGAAGCAAGAACTGTCATGTTTAGTTTATATATTTGTTCCTCTTAAACACAGCAATCCACATTGCTGAGGAACTCTGCATCAGTAACCTCCATCTTTTTTTAACCATTGAATGTTTCCTCTTTCCATTTTCTTCACTATTCTCCTCATTGTATATCTTTTTAATTTGTTGAATGTTCCCTCTGTATGGTGTCACAGTATTATTTTTTACATTTCTGTTGTGATAATGTTTAGTATTGTGCGTTGAGTGGAGATACTCTTATGGTTTTTTGTTCCTTCGCACAATCCCACTTGTATTGCGTTAATTGGTTTTATTGTTTGGGTTAAATAGACAAAAACCAAATTGAAGTATTTGACGTCTGTCTGGTTCTCTGTAGTACTATGGTGGTCAGGGTGAAAATTGTTCTTATTTATGTGTTACAGGCACCGCTTATTGTGACAGAGGAACTGCACTCTTTCAGTTTTGAGGCAGAACTCTGCTGGTCTGGACTGGTCATCAACCTTGAGGTAAGTGGCCGAAACACACTATATACGAAAATATGTGTTATATTACATCAGAATCATACTAAATGCATACATGTACTATAACATACTGTTATGGGGTACCACACAACAAACACGTACCATTGTTTGTGATAGATGGGTATTAAGCAGTATGTACATAGGCTTCGTGGTGGCTCAGTTGTTAGCACTGTTGCCTCACAGCAAGAAGGCCCCTGGTTGTTTGAATCCCAGCCATTCCAGGTCCTTTCCATGTGGAGTTTGCATGTTCTCCCCATGTTTGGGTGGGTTTCCTCCGAGTGCTCCGGTTTCCTCCCACCATCAAAGACGTGTTAGTGCTAGGATTAATACTCCTGTCAATGACCTTGACTGAGGCACTGGCAAAAAGACCTGGAGTTGGTCCCCAGGCCCCTGCAGCTGCAAACTGCTGTGAGCTCCTCGTGTGTGTGCGCTCACTGGATTGTAGGATGTGTTAAATGCAGAGACTGCATTTCACTGCTCACTGTCCTAGTGTGTGTGTGACCAATAAAGTACTTCTTCTTCTTCTTCTACATTATAGTATACCAGAAGTAAACATTTGCTCACTTTAAGCATGTATGTTGTGTTATTACATTATGTAATGCTTCTGAATCATGCAGGACTTTGGGAGACTACACATTAAGGCTAAAATAGCTTTGTAAGACACTTTCTAAAATTCAACAGTCACCCAGATGCTTAATGCAAACTTAACATGCACTTCAGCATCTGAGAGCTACGTAGTGTAGTTTGCAGTGCAGCGGTTTGACAGAGGGTTTATGTAACAGTTCTCACTAAACCTTTTTGATATCTCAGCCTAGCAGCAGCGGAAATGCAGTGTGAGGGCAACTAAATATCTGACAGAAGTTGGGTCATACCATGCCCTAATTTCTGCATTACAGCAATAACATGTGGTTATTGCATGTTAACATCATGTTAGAAATGAGGATGTGACTTCCTCTGAGAACTAACAAACTTTACTTGTGTGAGGTTACTCTGAGAGAAAAGCCACACAGAGGAGCAGTTCACACAGCTTTCACAACACAATTTATGATGAAATCCAGCTGCTAACTTTAAACAGTTGCAGTCATCTTTCACACCACTTCATGACAATCTCAGCATCTCTCTATCTTGGCATCTCTCTCTCCCTCTCTCTTTCTCTCTCTCCCTACCTAGACCACCTCCCTCCCTGTTGTGGTTATCTCTAATGTCAGTCAGCTTCCCAGTGGTTGGGCATCCATTTTGTGGTATAACATGTTGACGTCTGAGCCGAAGGTAAGCTTAGCTGCTGCTGGAAAATCACAGTGCTGCATAATAAAAAATGAAGGGTAAATTTCCAGAAGCACATTACTTTACAACGAGATTTTTAGGATCACTTATGAGAAGAATGCCCCAGTTTTCCTGTTTGGCTTGCACCTGTTTATCTCCTTCCAATGTTCAAAATACATCATTATGAGGAAAGCCCCTCATATTCTGTCTTGTTTCTCTCTGCAATCGGTGAGGGTAGAATTTGTCATTCTTCCTGAATCCTCCACAAGCAACCTGGGGTCAGCTATCTGAGGTTCTGAGCTGGCAGTTTTCCTCAACCACCAAACGAGGACTCAATGCAGAGCAGCTGAACATGCTGGGAGACAAGCTCCTGGGTAAGTATGGGAGACAGAGTCTTTCATCTCAGACTATGACTGTGAAATTCACTATGAGAGCTGCATCCAAATTTCCTGGATTGCAAAAAGGAGAATTCTCCATCTCTTCGCTTTGTATTATCACTGTTTCCATTAGTTACATTAAAATATTTTATGTAACCCTGAATAATAATTTTACGAAGATGGTAACAAATCACCAGAACCCTCCTAACAGTTAAAGAGATTTTTCTGTGGTAGAATTCTACATTCTACATCGGCACATGAGTTCTGCCCGATGAATTAATACGAAAGGTATAATTATATGAACTTTGACCTTTAGGAATTAAGGCGTCAAGGGACCCTGAGGCTCTGATCCCATGGAGCAAGTTCTGTAAGGTGGGTGGGGAAAAAGGGACAGAACTAAGAAAATCTCACGAGAGCTTCGTGTAGAAAGCATTATCAGATTGTCCAGGCTGCATGTCTTTGAGATCAGATTGTTTACAACATAACTGTGGTCGATACTGTCAAAACACATAGACACACCACATAGTCATTGACTTGAAGTTAAAAAGAGGTGTTTATCATACACTGAATGAAGACATGTTTGGTCTTGCATAGAGCGCCAGTGAGAAGAACTTCACTTTCTGGCTGTGGATCGAAGGGATCCTGGACCTCATCAAGAGACACCTCCTTAGTATGTGGGATGACGGGTATGTTTCTTAAAAAGTCACAAAAAACCGTCTCAGTTTAATTGCTTCTTTTCAAACCAGGTTTCCTTTGGTACATTGTCACTAAGGTTACACCCTCTCTCCTTTTCTCTTTTTTAAATCTCTCAATCTATCACTTCTCCTCTCAGCTGTATCATGGGATTTGTGACTAAGGACCGCACAAAGGCCCTGCTGCATGACAAAGCTCCCGGGACGTTCTTGCTACGCTTCAGTGAGAGCAACCGTGATGGAGCCATCACTTTCAGCTGGGTGGAGCACACGGCCAATGGTGGGAACTTTTAACCTGGGCTCAACAACTTTCTGACTGTTGCACGACATTGAAGAAAACACTACAGAGAAAAGAAAAAAAAACAAAAACATTTGCTGACTTTCAGTTGTTGCGTATCTCTAAATGATTGCATTTAGATGAACCCCAGATCCGATCAGTGGAGCCGTACACAAAGAAAGAGTTGTCAGCCGTGTCTTTACCAGACATCATCCGGAACTACAAGGTGATGGCAGCGGAGAATGTGCCCGAGAACCCCCTGCGATTCCTGTTTCCGGACATTCCCAAAGACGAAGCCTTTAAGAAGTACTACTCGAAACCCGCCGACAGTAAGGCTGCTTTTCATACCACTGTCTTCCTTTCTCTATTCACTCACTGATGTCAAAGAAATCTAGTCATTTGTTTCAGTCACTTTTTTTGTTGTTGTTGTTAACAGCCAATTATAAAACCTCTCAGTTAAGATACAATTGTTTGGATTGTTAAGGATTTTATATTTCTGAAAATATTGAAGAGATTTTTAGCTTTGGCAAATATGTCTTCAGTCAAAACCTCAATAACAGTGAAGTGTATCTTGAGCAAGAAAAAAAAAAAAAGAGTTTCCAGGTTTTTTACTGATGTGATGCTGAGTATTTTATCGGCATATTTGTCTGCAGAGCAAGAGCCCATGGATTTGCAGAATAACGGCAGCGAGGGATACATAAGCACTGTGCTCATTTCTGTATCAGAAGTGTAAGTGCTAAAAGTTACAATAAAACTGTGGAGCTTTCACAAGGCTCCATAAATAATATCCCTTTACTGTGCTTTTCATGAGAGGATATCTTCTAGAAATAAAAAATAACTTATTTTAACAGTGATTTTGTATGTTTTCAGCGAGCCATCTGAGCTTCATGAAAACATGATGCCAATGTCACCAGAGGTATACAGAGAGCTGGAACACATGGTATGTACGAACCCTCTGTGTGTCACAACACAGCTAATATTACAGGCCTGATATGCAACAGAAGAACTGGGGTTATGCTAAAATGTTATTTATGACATAACTATGAAGGACTGTCCAAAACCAAATAATGTGACAGGTGTCGTCTTATTATGATTACTACATGAACTGAATGATGAATCTGAGCTGACATATGTAACATCTTGTCAATATTACATTGCAGTCAGGAATATTGAGAGCTCTGTCTGTTCTTTCTTTCTTTCTTACTTCTATTCTCTTTATTTTTTCCGCTTTAGAATCGTGACATGTCAGGAATAACAGATCTGGAGGTATAGTAAAACTCTGACTTGAAAGTGTGTGTTTGTGTTTTGTTAAGGTCATAAGGGGAAAGAAATCAATGCCCTGTATGTAAACCTCAACGTAAAGTCTAAAAATAGTGATAATTTTGAATTTGTGTGTTGTTCTGTGCTTAATTTTATTACACTGGATTGTTTTATAGTGCTAAATTGATGTTTGCCTATTTAAACTCATTGTCCCAACATTTCAAAGTCTTGGTATTTTGTGGCTCTCAAAATTCTATTTGAAGTTCTCAAAGACTTAGCTCTCACTTAGCTAAGGTATTTCTTTCACTCAATATGAGGTCTAGCACAGAAAAAAGATATTTGCTGGTGTTATACAGATGACATACTAACCAAACTTACAGTTGCATGAAACCTTTTGCTGTGGAGCAGTAAACATGCCAACACCAATTCTGACAAACAGTAACTTAGTCCAACATTGAGCTAACACTGAATAACGCTAATGCTGAATTTCACGAATGTCACATTTTGTGATAAGTGGCAGGTTCCCAAGTCAGAGGCTGCTGTAAAACTGAGAATTGTCTCCCTTTGTCTTTCTCACAGATGACCGAAATGGATTCGTGAAACGTGCTGGTTTTGAAAAGCCATGTAGCAATGTCCTTTGAGACGATTGGTTTGGCAACACTGGAGGTCGAGGAAGCAGTGAAATTGAGACAGCCTTGTTTTTTTGTTTTTTGTTTTTTGCTTTCTCTTAACTCTTGACTTTCCGTTGGCCACTTTATGCTCTATATATAGATCAATGAGTCACAATCTCTCCAAAAAATGCAATGAAAAAGTGAAAGTGTCATGTGATTAGAGCTCTTTGCCTCGGCACAAATTTGATTTTGCAGGTCACTCAGTGTTTTATACTTTCTTGGAAATGACTCTATCAGCCATGACATGAGTTTTGAGCTAAGAATACATTGACAAACTCTTTCTTTAGCGCGGTTAAAATATTCCAAGATTGTTATAGAAAAAGTTAAAGAAGTGTATCTTCACCTGCAAAAACTTCAGTGCTAAATTCTGTCTAACTTTAAATGCTGCCATCTGTGTAAGGTGTCTTCATGGGCACTATGAAATAATGAAAGAAGTCTAATTTATTCCTCCAGAGATGAAAGTAAACTGTTACTTTGGTAATGTGCTGATAAATATATCAGCATCTAGACAAGTGAAAAAAAAAAAAAGACTCAACACAGATGTGCTCAGAAGACTTCATTCAAATTAGTTAATAGAAATATACAGTATGTTCCAAAGTGATCAAATTGGTGTGCATAATCATTTCTGCTTTATTTAGTATCTCTGGAGTGAAATAAATATTTTGACAACCAGTAACACACAGTTTTACAGTTCAGTGGTCACAAAACACAAATACTTGGAATAACAAGTGACATACTTGGTGAGGAACTGTAGCATTGATATCTATACATTCAAAACTTTTTTTTTTCCCCCCCAAACCTATTTGTATTTTCATAAAATACTACCATGACTTCTACAGCAATACATACTTTAAAAGCAGAAAAGTATAATGTAATAAAGGCATCACCATAGAGCTAAGCTGCAAATTCAAATGGCTAACAGAGCAAGTATCTGACCAATGTAGAGCATAACTGTGTAATTGTACTCTATGTATTGTAGTTCCGTTACTAAACCAACGTACACTCTCATTGCACCCAATATGTGCTGGTTTCAAACAAACACACTTGCGCACATATACATACACACACAGTACATACATGGCAATGCAGTGTCCTACAAATAATCTTGTCTTTTCACTAACTTTTCAAGTATGTTTCCATGTGCAGTATGCCTCAGTTTCTGTACAGTAACAATCGTTGTGCCTCTCTCCGCTGCCGAAAGGCTTCTGTAGACATAGATCAACTCTTGCACCCTTTTAGAAAAAAAAAAGAAAAAAAAAAAAACATTTTCTTGCTTTACCCTTGAAAAGTTTCGGTAGAACAAAAAAAAACTGGTTTTCTGTTGTAGGATCTGAAAGTCCTCTGTGTTTCTAGCTGAACAGTTTTTTTCTGAATTGCTTTATTTATTCATGAAATGAATGAATACATATAATAATTCAGAACAAAAATGTTCAATCACAACATTTTTCTTCTGAACATTTTTTTTTCTCCTGAATTATGTTTCCATGACTACTGGCAATAAAAAAAGTTGAGGAAAAATGACAATTGTAGTCTGTCAATGAGGTTTCAGACTTTTAAGACTGTCCAGTTTTGGAGGGAAAAATTCTCAAAGGGGAAGTTCACCCTTATTCACAGATCAGCTTATTCAGACTCTTACCTTGGTGTTTGCCAGTGCTTCACATAGTTTTTATGATGAAATGTTTGTTTGTTTTTTTTCCTACCAAAACAATAATTTTCTGTAATAACCTTTAAGCTGAATTTCTGCCACAACAATTGCAGTAACAGCTGTGATTTCTAAGTAAATGATTTTTAAAAAGTCACACTGGTAATATAAAATATATGTGACCTGTTTCTTGCCAGCACAGGGAGTGATGTGTGATATAGTTTATGCTATTCTCATTGGTTTCTGACAAGAGACAAAGCAGACTTTAACTTTGGGTCTTCAAGGCAGGATGCAATGCTGTTTTCTAGTATTGTAGTGCTCAAGTCGGAGTCAATATAGGTGGTCTCGTCCCCATCACTGGTCCATATGAAGAGGGTGGATGTTTTATGTTACATTTTTGTTTCAACTCCCTGTAAGGTGCTGGAGATGTAGAGTGTGCCAACCTCCCCTCTATAGCCAACAAGCCCCAATCTCCCCTACAGAAATTTCACTTTTGAATATTAAAATCTTGACTTGGTCTCGCCTCCTCCAAAGACTCTGTCTCGACCGCCCCCAAAATCGCAAAGTCTCGGTCTTGACTCAGACTTGACCCTCTAAGGTTTTGGTCTTGACTCGGACTCAGTATAGGTGGTCACATCCCCCTCACTGCTATTTTCACTTAGTCAAACCACGAAAGCTACACATTCATCCACTTACTGGATTTCAAACATAAACAATCACAAAAGCATCTGCAAATACCGATCACCAGAAATAACTCGTCAGAAAAATTGCACTGGCATTGCACTATATATTATAAGGAGATGACTGTTCTACATGAAGAAGAGTGAGCTTCCCCTGTATTGTGGTGAATGGTTTTGTTAGTGAACCTTCACAGTCATATCTGCTGCATGAAGGTACCCAAGACTGACTGGTTACTTAATTCAATATAATATTCAGTCATACAGAGGAAAGTGTCTTCAAATCAACATTTGGACTCCTCATAATCAAGCTATGCAATATCCAGTGTTTGACATAAATTTGATAAGACCTCTTTGTATCTAATTGAACACATAAAAAAGAAAAAAAGTTCAAATAAGTGCAAAATTTTCAAAGACAATCAATTTTTTTTGGGGGGGGGGGGGGGGGTGTTAAAGAAAGCATGATGAAATTGACACTGCCAAGCAAAAGATGATATAAAGCTTTTAAACTATGTAGATATTTGATATATATATTTGAATAATTAACACAGAACACTGCCTCTTTTATCAAACTGAGAATATCCTTTCCAGTTCTGTAAAAGCTGCCCAAGAGTGGAGTGTTCCGTTTCAGTTCAAATTGGATCTGTACAACAACATTAATGTCCTATTCTACATCATCAATGAACATAAACAATACATTAATGTACACTTTGTATTATACAGTGCATATTCTATACTTTTTTGTTTATGTATATTTCATATCTGTATATATATATATATAAATATATTTTGTTATACAGTATAGGTGGAACGTGTTAACGTCAGATAGAGGCTACATTCTTCATCACACTCATTCTGAAGAAACTAGCACAAAGTGAGCAATACTACACAGACAGCACCAAGCATACAAAATCAGAGCACTAAACTACACACACACCGCACATACAACTGACAGGATCATAAATTGGTTGGGGGGGGGTCCACATCATTGTACAAATCAATAATACACCATCAACACTTATTTTACTATAAGTAAAATGACTGGGAGTTCATGTATGCACATCCTTCAGTAGTCTTTATTTTTTCAGTGTGCTGATTTTGAGGGGAAAAAAAAAAAAAAAAAACCTTGGTGTCCTACAGCATCCCATCCAGGTTTTTCTCAGCTGTCTCCTTGTCTGCTGAGGTTTTGCTGTCTTGAGGGCTGTACTTGTTGTGGTAGTCCTGGAGAATTGTCACAACGTCATGGTGCCCAAAGTGGACAGCCTCGTCCATGGGTGTGTTACCCCACCTTGTCAGACAGACAGTCATACAGAGTGATCATACAGTCATACAGAGTGTTAATTTAGTTATACAGACAGAGTAAGCTGCTGGGAGACATAGCCTATGAAAGGAGTTTTTCCTGTTGAGGATGTGACAAGATTACTTTTTTTATATAACAGCCTTCCCTGTATGTACTCTCTAATCATTCATTGATTCATTCATTTTCAAAGCCGCTTATCCTGCTTAGGGTCGTGGGGGTGCTGGAACATATCCCAGCATTCACTGGGCGAAAGGTGGGAAAACACCCTGGACATGTCACCAGTCCATCACAGTTTCTAATCATTATGTTTATGTTATGTTTTTAATTTACATAAACAATGCTCGTATGGACCGATACAAAAAATGTGAATAGAAACACTATTTTGGTTTTTGATGGCTTACCTGTCTCTGGGCACTGGGTTCACTTTGCAGGCCTCCAGCAAGAAGCGTACGACTTCAGCATGGCCTGCAAATAGTATAACACAAAGGACATAAATACTTGGTGTACTCAGACAAATATAAACAGTACTTGTTCTCTATTAAACTGACCAGAATAGCAAGAAGAATAGTTTGAGACAAAATAGGAAACAAGAGTAATGGCTCTTTAGAGTAGTGTGTTCTAAACTACACCCTCAGCGCTGACAGACATTTCCGACATGTGTTAATCAAGTTTTAGAAGACTTCCTCCAAAAGTTGAGGGCCATGAAGTCTTTGTTTTTCATACACCTGTCGTATATATGGAATGCCTAGGAGGTACTGGGTGGTGGTCGTGGGGGGCCAGTTTGGGAAACACTGTTTCATACTGACACCAGATGAAGGGCTGAGGTCTGTACCTTCTGCTGCAGCCACGTGCAGTGCTGTCCTGGAGTCATAATCTCTCTGTTCCATGTCCATTGAAGACAGAGCAAACCTGAAGAGCCGTAAAACAGTTCAGGGTGGCAGGAAAACAACGAGACAACCACATATTACAGGTACGCCACAAGGGAATAGAATATTGCGGATAGTTTTTGGTTAACTGCACACAAAAAAAGGAGATGGTGATTAATCTTGAAGGAAGTTTGTGAATTTACACTGTTAACACGTAAAACTTCAGCAAAATGGCGAATTAATCCTGCTTCGCTACTGATAGTTTGATACTGACAGTTTCAGTGGTGTTAATAAGTGTTTTCTTTTATCATCTACAGTGAGTGATAATGCAGACAAACATGTGTCCGTACCTCCTGAGGGCAGAGACGTCTCCAGTGTAGGCAGCAAAGAGCAGGTTGATGACTGACTTAACCTGGAAGAGAACAGACAAGCGATTTCTGCTACAGCAATGTCAGAAGAACATACAGCATGTTCTCTGCACATGCTCTCAGTTGATATGGTAACTGGGCCTTCAAGCTGTCTGAGAAGTAATGTTGAATTATGTGAACCCATGTGAGGCACTTGGGTGCATTAAAATTCTGTCAGCTTAACTGTAAATGTGGAAGAAACAAAGCTTGGAACTGTTAGTGTTACTAAGAAATGGGTTAACACAAAAAGGACAATGTAAGTTATGTCATCCAGACATGAAGAAAAGGGATAGATATTACACATATATAAAATGAAACATATTTGAGCAAGGCAAGGGTTTGTTCAAATTTAGTTTTTGGACCTAAATAGTTACTGTAAATGTTTTACTGGTTTACTCTCTTTTCTGTTCTTTTAAAAGTGATAAAGTCATTTGAATTCATTTTCTGGGTCAATGTTACTGAGAGTTGACACACACCTTGACAGATATAACTACAACTTGAAATGTATCCAAGCCAGACAAGTCCTATGAAACTGACACACATTGAACTTGAAGTTCCTCAAATTTGAACTAGAAGTTTCTCAAAATCTTTATCACTTCTTCAAAATTGTTCTCATGTATTTATAAACGGACTTAGTTTGAACTAGGTTAATGTGACTATATATATGAAGGGAGAGGTTTGTTTTTAAGGATAAAGATGAGTCATTAACTTTTCCTGAACTTGACTGGAGTTTCCTTAAGTGCCCAGGTTTACCAAATAACAGTAATGTTTGTAACCTGCTCTCTGGAGAAAAGCTTTGGAGTAGTGTCTCATGGAATAGAGCAAACTGGGATGCATCACAACACGTGTGCTTTGGGAACTAGTGGTCATAAAGTTTAGACTGTGTCATCTTGTAATAAATCTTACAGTAATTACTTAGCTCTACCACAAAATACCTGCTTTTGAAAATTCTGAAAATATTCCAAAGGTCACATAAAAGCTATTATAGGCCCAAAGATACAGATAAGAGGAACAAAACACATGAAATAAAATGAAATGGAATTTAAATTATATTTATTTATAGTTTTTCACAGTAACAGAATAACTGAGGTTAAATGATCAAACTGTCCTTAATCTCTTGAAATAAAACAAAAGGGATTCAAGATATAAACTGTATGATCTATAAATTGCAACCAAAGTAACAAGAGTGAATTTGACATCACAAAACCTTCCAGTAAGGCTTTCTGGTCAGATTTCATGTCCATAAAATGGCTCAAAGCTCCTTTCACTTCAAGTAAATGCTCAACACTGATAGACTTAAAGCCAGAGGGTATTTTCTTCAGTTAAACTCATGAAGTTCAAACACATTCAACACGTACACACACATTTGTGCTTGTGCACATGTGTGTGTTTCTGTTTAAAAAAAAAAGAAAGAATTAAGCATAAATAACCTGGACAGCAATTATAAAAAAAAGCAGAAAAATTGGGAAAATGATGTAATATCTGCATGCATAATGCACATCACAAAGCTATAACTAACTAGGTTGATTTTGTGGTGAGTGTACTCCTAAGTCTGTGAAAAGCTCTTTGGAAAAACAGCCCCTTGACAAAATTTAGATGATGATCCACCAATGATTTTGACATGATCAAAAGATGATATAAAGGGGAAAAAAAAGACTTAAGGTAACTGGTAAAATGTAATTCACAGTATTTCAGTGTCTAACCTACTGGACTGATGATTATAAAAACTGATGAGTTTCTCTCATCCCTATTTGAATAGTTTAGCCCTCTACAAATGAAACCATTAATAAGAGGAGAAAATCAAACGCTGGGAGGACCTCTTATAGACTTCTGTGTTGAGATTTGCTGTTTTCCTGTGCCTATGATAACACTGTAACTAACTGTTGATAATTTCAAAGATGAAAATATTCAGTGAGCCTCATCAGAAGACATCTTTTCTCTTTGGCAGAACCAGACAGGTCTGACATTCAGCAGCATCTGAGAACTTAGGCCTAATCCATAAACTTAACACTGACACTCAATACAAAGACATGACAAAATCACATCATGATTCACATGAACAGAAACAAAGTTCATAAATGATCTCATTCAGTAGAATGACAGTGTATTCCTCTCAGTCCTAGCCAACATAATCTAGATAGAGGATGCTAATAGCTTACAGATGCAAACTAAAGCACTATGTTTAACATAACTGCATTTCAGTGATGATACATGGTGGCCAGGAGTGCCTCATAGGCATTGCATGTCATGCTATGCATGCTAACGTGACTCGCATGTTAAGTTTGTGAGGATAAATGTTTTAACATTTGAGCAATAAATACTTATACAGTTTAACTGTCAACCATAAGCTGATTAGCATCCCACACCCAGATAGTCAAGAACACGGAAAAGGCACTACACAGAGGGCTCGAACTCAACCTAGAGAATTTCAGTAGCGCAATCAGCAGTGTTAAGACTCGCGTCTCATTAAGATTCTTAACACAAAGGTGCTGGTGCATTTTGATTAGACATACTACTCCTATGTTTATCTTGGTGGTGTCTGGTTGAATTCAGCCCTAAAGATTTAAAAAAATAAACAAAAAAAAAAAACATTTGCTCATATCACATTATTCAAGTCCTGTTACAGACAGAAGAAGAAAAATGATAATGAATGAAACCATTGCTCATTTAGAACAAAAGACAACAAAAAAGGGGGGTGAAAGGAGTGACATATAACAACTGGGAAGGGTGGGTGGGTGGGTGGAGCTTGGGGCGGGTGGGACGTGATGGGGTGTGGACTCCTTCCCTCTAGTTTCGGTCAGCCATGCTCTCCATCCTATAGACTACAGTGGTGGAGCTATCCTCATCTGCCTCCGTGGGGGAAACTTTTTTCCACACCGAGTCTTTGAGAGCCAACTCTTGCTGAAGGCTCTCGTAATCCATGGGTCCAAACGTGTGCTGCTGTTTTGAGCAACACGGGATAACACATTAGTTTATCTCAGCTTATCACCTTCGCACCTGCCCACGGGTATGGCTAGTCTACTCAAATGACAAAACTGTGATTTGAGTGTACCCAAATTAACTTGAGCAGGTGCCAGGTCTAATCCTGAAACAATAATTTAAAGGACTCAAGTTAGAAATGATATTAAAACTTCAGCAGTTTAGATTAAGTTTTTGATTAATGGTAAAGCGTACTCAAAACTCGTTATTTAATAATCAGCAGTGACAATAAAGGCCGGTGAATTGATGGCTGCTCTTAATGTGTTTTTTGCACTGGGGTTGCAGTCCCACCATCCTCCAGCAGAGAGCAGTACTGCTGGCAGACAAGCACGTGTGTTATATGGCGAGTCGAGACAGAGGACGACGACAGAAAGAAAAAAAGCTGGGTGTATGTGGGGATAGACAGGAGAAAAACCGTCACTCACCCGTTGGTCCCCGCCCTCTCTACGTGGGTCGAGCTTCTTGGCAAAATGCCTCAGGTTGTCGTAGTTATGGAAATTGAAGAGCTGCACGAGATCCTGGGACACACAGGGAGACCAGAGTCAGGGGCACATGCTAAAGTTAACACACTTCTGACCATCTGACATCTACTCCTTATTTATACCGGTGTGATGTGCCAGGGAGCAAGGTCCCAGCAGTAGTAGAAATAACAAGGAAGAAATGTATGGAGAGAGAGAGACAGAGAGAGAGGGAGGGAAAGATATAGAGGGAAAGACAGAGAAAGGGAGTATGTACCGTGCAGAACTGGATGCCGCGTACACTGTTGCCCAGTTTATCCAGTGGAGGAGACCAACACATGATGCCCATTACATTGGGCACCACTAGCAGAATGCCTCCTGCTACCCCAGACTTAGCCGGCAGTCCCACCTGCATCGCAAACAATGAGATACAGCGATTTTGTTACAACAAGACAATACAAACTCATCTCAAGGTAAAAGCATTTACAGAGCGCTAAGAATTTTAAGGAAAGAAAAATTCAACGTCTCCCTTCAAAGCAGTGCTGGGTCTGCATGTGTGCGTTCATGCGTGTAAATATCAGTGTGGTAACTCACATGGAAGGCAAACTGCCCAGAGAAGTCGTACATGCCGCAGGAGTGCATGAGACTCAGCGTGTTGCGCACGGCCTCGGGGTTCAGCACACGCTCTCCTGTGATTGGACAGAAGCCACCGTTGGCCAGGGTGGCAGCCATAACACTGGCACTCTCACATGTGACCTCGATAGAGCACAGCTAAAACCAAACAAATAAACATGTTCTGTCACATCTCAGAGTAAAATCACACCGAAAAAAAAAGGGCTGAGATTTGAGAGGAACAGATAGGTTGAATAGTTTATTTAAAACAAGATTCCCAAAATCCTGTCCTGGATGTTCTGCAGGTTTTTACATAAACTAAAGACTAATCTGTGATGCATTGTGAAAACCTTTCTCTCAGGTAAAAGTCAGCTCCTAATTATGAGAAGAGGGGAAAATACCTGCAAGACATAGACCCTCCAGGGCTGCATTTGTACAACCCTGGTCTAAAAGACTACATATGTAATCCTTTATGAAGATGTCTCAGCATTACTTTAACTCATTCAGTCACTTCAGACATCTTGTTACCGCAGAAACAAGAAGTGACATGTTATTACGACAGAAAAAGGAAGTGACGTATGTTATTGGAGTAGAAAGAAGAAGTGACAACCACAGTCTTTTCAATTCTGTGTGACTCTCTGGTTAATACTCTTTCACTGTAACATTCAAACTGACCTGGAAGTAGAAATCCAGAATGGAGGTCATGTCTGTTCCCTCTGGAAAGCACTGTGGCACAGAGATATCCAGGTGGTTAAATAAAACCACTGAATGTAAACACTTTTCACCAAAGTTCATAATTGCTTCAAATAATAATATATTTAAGGGGGTACGTTTACCTTCTTTTCTTTCAGATAGTAGCCAATGGCAAAATTCCTGTCTCCTGACAAACGCTCCGACTGGAATCTATGTCACATATAAGAATAAACATTTTCAGAGAACCCCTGTGTGTCTTGGTCAAATTCCCCAAAATCACAGTTTGTAAATTACTGGCATGATCTTTGAAACACAGTAATAGTAAAATATTAAGTAAAATACCTGTGACCACAACATTTATCTGCTATTGAACTTTTTCCACTGATGCAGTTATTGCAGGTTTAATGAAACCATCAATAATAAACAATGTACTTCTTTAAACAACAATAGTCTCCCCAAGTACTTACGTAGCATTGCTGAAACCCACATATTCATTCCCAGCCAGCTTATTCATGAAGTTCATGACCTGGATAAAGAAGACAATTCAGTTCTTGATCTGGACATCAGTCTTTAGATGAATATACCATATCTGAGGAAGTTCTTAACTTTACTCACATAGTCAAACTTCTCCGCATTACTTGCTCCTTGCTGAAAGACAAAAAAAAAAAAGTACAATGAAAAAGAAATTCTCAGAAACAAAACGGTAGGCGTATAACTTTAATTAAAGACGTCACAGTTTGGCATTAGCATATAGCATGTAGTTATACACATTGTGCAATTTGACTGGCATTTTAAAAATTAAAAATAAAGACCTTAAAAACATATCTAAAAAATCATTTAAAAAACACTTCTACATTATAAGTTAACAATATTCATATTTTATATGTTCTGAAATACCATTTTTGTTAAAACAAGAGAAGATTGGAGTTGAATAACAATATTTTCATGATAGCTTTTCTCCAAACAAATAAACATGAGAGAAAGAACCAGAATGTGTAATTAGTTAACCTGTGGGTTGGCTGTCTGGGATGAGAGTTTAGACAGCATAATGAGATGGGTGAACTAATGTCAACATGATATGTACTGGCCCAATGAGACTATGGCTATGTGAATAATTCCCGTAAGGCACTAGTCTATACAATTTTATTCTATTTGTGTTTGTGTATTTAAGGGATTTCTGTAAGGTATTTCATATAAGTGGCATACTAGACAAGCTAGCCAATTAACTGGCAGTTAAGTACCACCAGTGTGATGTAAGAGACCAAGAAGCAGTAGTGTACTATGAGTTTTTGATAGGAGGTTGAGCGTAGCATGACCTGAGGTTGGGCGCTATGTAATTCTGTACTAATAAAGAGTGAGAGGTTACCATGGTACACCAGCAGAAGTGTTCGACTGAGTGTGTCGAGAGCAGAAGTCAACACTATGATCTGGAAAAGTCATGCTTTTCCAGGCTTAAGACATGAAAGGAAGTGTCTGTTTAATACACATAAACTAACTGAATGATAGGCTAAAACAAACTGTTAAGCGAAAAAAAAAAGGGGGGGGGGAGGAGACAGAGATAGAGAGAGAGAGAGAGCATATGTTCTGCTACTACTTCTACAAAACTCCATTTTATCATTTCTTCATCTACATTACTTGTTAACTTTACATTAATAGAAGTAGAGGAATGAAAATCATTTACAACAGTGCGTTGCAAGTGAAGCTTAAGTTAAATTCTAACTGAGACTTTTTCACTGGGAAAAAAATAATTGAAAGAAAAATTACCAACGTCATTGACCTGTTGGAGTGGTCAAAATTCCCACAGATCCTAATGCTGTAAAATATGTAACAACAAATAAACCACAAAAAAGCCTTGACAAAGACATCACACATTTCCATGGTTACGTCGCAGAACCCCTCACATGAGGAAATACATCATGCAGTCTTTTCTCATTAGCTTCTTCTGTAAACACCAGTGTATTGATCAACTATGGACAACACTATAAGCACATACAATGATGCGATTAATGGGATGTTAATATTATTACTGCTCATCATTAACTCAACCTATGTCCTTATCTATGATCATTGTAAGCCATAATACCCTTAAAACAGACATTTTATTATGCTACTTTTTACTGGTATGGCCTTTTGTTTATGGCACAGGTCCAGCGGTATAAATACTCCAAGAGAGGTCTGACAGATTTTATCGGTAATACAGTGACTGGAGTTATTCACTGCTGTCAAAGACAGGGCAGGTGGAACTCTCATTTTGTCTGTGTTGAGCTATAAAGACACATCTCGAAACTGTAAACATGTGTTGTCAGACAAAGGTCCTCAGCTCTTCATTATCAATATCTGAAATTAATTTCATTAAGGTGTTTAAGCTTCTGTACACAATGAATCAGTGTGTGGGCACCATTAATATCTGGTTTTGTATTTCAGCGTTTTTAGAAAACGAGGTCGTTTTGTGAGTCTGCGTGGTTATGTTCAGCGGTACTGTAATCAGACATGACCGGACTGTACAAACACACTGCATATACTTTTTTCCCCCTCTTCATCAAGACACTTCTGATATGGAATGTGTTTCAAAACCACTACCTGTAACACAACACGATGCAAAATCACACTTTTCTGGGAACACACTCTGCGAAAATATCTTTTCCCCTTAAAAATGACTCAGCCTTACAATTAATAATTTAAAAATCACTCTCAAAATGTGCTCCCAGCATGACGTAATAGAGATGTCAAGATCAGCCCAACAGCTCTGTGTGTGTGTGTGTGTGTGTGTGTGTGTGTGTGTGTGTGGGGCAGTGGCTGGTGTGGGATGTTTAAGCATAGGCACTGAGATCGATTGGAATTTAAACAGCGGAGAAATTCCTCCCGTTCCAGGCTATTAACCGTGGGCGTGTGTCTCACGCCCAGGCAGACCTGACAGATGTAATGGCTGTGATTCAGGAGTAGCTGCTGTACCGTTCTGGGGGAGGGCTCTCGGCCAATCACTGAAGACCGCGAGACACCGCTGTTCTCTCTGGAATATTAATCCCTTTCAGCGTGATTACTCAGAGCCTTAATCGCTGCTGAAAGGTCCGGCAATCTGGTTAAAACTATCAAGCCCTGATCTGCTTCCAGGTCAAATGTCCTGTTCACGCTAATGGTTTGCATGCACGTCAGTTTGCAAGGTGACCATGCTGAAAGACTGGCCTAAGGCTGCAAAAAGAACAGTCTTTATCTTCTGATACATTAGTGTGTAAGGCCATATTGTTGTCCTAAACACTCCTGTGGTTAGAAAAGCAAATGGTAACACGTGGAAACAGATGTGACATTTACCTTGATCAGGGAGGTACACACAATGGCACCTGCATTAACCATGGGATTGTGGGGTTTATCTGTAAAACAAATTTAAAAATAAAAAAGAAGAAAAGATTAAACTATAAATGTATGACAATGCAATACACAGACCTTCTAAAGAGTGGTCCAAGTTAAAATGTGTTCTTGAGAGACATAGAGTGAGTCAGCTTGGTTTTGCAGTACTGAGAGTTGAATTAAATATCCTGATTCAAGGTACTGGCGAGAAAGAGAGAGAAATCTCCTCTGCAGAGTGGAATGACTATTAAGCATCAATTCATGTTAAGCTTCCGAGAAGTTACATCACATTCATCTACCTCCTTTAATCTCATTACGAAACACCATACCATCCCATCTCCTGCCCACACTCCAAATACAAAACACTCTTATCCTGGCCCACACAATAATTTCATGGTGAGTTTGGGGGTTTCGGAAAACAGAAAAAAGTCTATTCACTGAATTAGGCACAGAAATGTACAAAAACCTGACATGTATCCAAACACAAACATGCTGACTGGCATTAAACATTTGGTTTCTGTGATTAGCATAGTGTTTGCAGCACTCTGGTGAGCAGCGAACAGTGTATCACCCAAACCAATATTGTTCTTAATATTTTATAGCATCGCCATAGCAACAGTGGAGAGGAGACAGGATCAGCTGCCTGGTAATCACATGACCTCCACAGAGACAATGTCAAATTCACATTCAGACACAGAGAACCGGACACGATGCACACAGAGAAGAAAAGCAGCTACTTAACAAAATAGGGATTCAATAAATGTGCATAAATATTCTCAATCTGGATTAAAGTGTAAGTAATACTGAGCATATTATATAGTTAGTAGATCATTATGGAACACCTAATGACTACAGCAGCCTACAGCTTTGACCTGAGAATAAAGGCTGATTTATGCTTCTGTGTGGGCTCTACATGGAGCCTACGCCGTAGCCTATGCTGTTGTGAGCATTTATACTTCTGCGTCGGTGCGTCTGCGTCGCTCTGTAATTACATTGCCAAAACGCTAGTTTGCGGTGGGATTTCTATGACGCTGTGTTGATTTCTTTGTGCATTACAAACGATGGAGTCACGTTAAATAAAAAGTCGGAATTCAGTCCTTGCACGGAAATATCTGTAAAACAGGTTTTGCGTTCAAAAGAAGGACTAGTTTCCAAACTTTGGGGGACAAACAAACGGAGCTCTCAAAATAACGATCACCCAGTTCGCCATTTTGCCAAACATTTTCAATGGTGACTGACACTGAGCGGATCATGTTGGAGTTGGAGCTAATAAATGTTGAACAACGGCTACTTTTACTGAAATTACTGCAACACAGAAAAGAGAGAAGACATCGGAGGAGATGGTGTGTACGACCGTTGAACCGACCGAGGCAGAAGGAGGGTGATGCTACCAAGCGGACCAATCACAGTTGTAGCGGTCAGCTTCGACGCGCATCGCTGCGACGCTTAGTTACATTTCTGGGGAGGTGCGCATCAGGCTATGGCGTAGGGTACGCGGCTACGCAGAGCCTACGCCGTACCTTCGCCGTAGATTCGACGCAGAAGTATAAATTGGTCTTAACATAACAAATCTGCATTCTTCTTCAGCTGCTCCACCACATTCATACATATTTAACAGATGTGAGAAATATTTTAGTAAAATGGACAGTGAATAAAGGTTAAGAGTACTCACCATCTTCATTGAGGAAGAGTTTGTTAAAGCGCAGGCCGCTGGGCTCTTTACCGATGAAGCGGTGAACGTACTCCGTGCCGTGGTCGTGAACGGCGACCGCATATTTCAGTGGCTTCACGCAAGACTGCAGGCAGAACGGGACTTTGGTGTCACCCACTGTGTGTCTGTCAGGGGGTGGGAATCAACAGAGAATAAGTTAATCACCATCTCACCCATCACAGACACTGAACAAACCTCAGTTCAGAAAGGAGCTTTAATGCCCTGAATATCACCATCCATGAAAAATGAACAAGGTTGTTTTTATCCGAGGGGCATTACTCATGGACACATTACTGCCCACGAGTGGCTAACTGACTGACAGTTAGCACTGCACTGTTATATGACTCCAACTCTAGGAAGCTTTTGCACCTCCGTGCACACTTGAAAGTATTCAGAGAATCAATGAATCAATGAATCAATAAAGCTATAAATAAAAAAATGCCAAATTTACCTTTGTCCATCTACAGTGCAGAGTGCCACAGCCCAAAGGTCTGGGCTGAATTTGGCAAGTTGAGGAATGTAGTCTGCCACCTGCACACCACACACACACACACACACACACACATATATGTGTATATGAACACACAAACAAGCTTTAAAAAGACAGAGTGCTCAAAAGGAGGGAAAGAATGGCTTAGTGGATCAGTCAGCTGACCCTGCTATAGGTCAACACTTTTGTCAAACCAAACACCACACACTGTTGTGTTGTTGTTTATTACTGCATTGTATGTCAAACTCTGTGCAGTGTACAAGTAATCTGAAGTAAATTCTCACCTGTCCTCCTGACAGTTTCTTGGCGTTCTCATACAGTTCATCAATGTGTGCCGTGAAGGCCTGGAAGTCCGGAATGACAAACTTCTTGCGGAAAGCCTGGGTCAGCAAAACTATGTTGCTCTGGACACACCTGCAGGGGGTGGGGTGGGGGTGGGAGCACGAATTTTGGGCAGTCAGCTATTGTATATATTTGTATAAGTATATAGAGTCACGAGGTTGTGTTTAAAACAAATCCATACAAAGGGAGTACACACCAATAATGATGTTGACCATGCAAATTCTACAAAAGGTTAAAGCCATCTAATTATTTACTAATTTGAGTCCTCAGAATGGTATTTCTGGACTTTTATAGATATTTCTTAGAAATCCAGAAATCCTGTGTCCCTTGCTAACCTTTATCTCATCCAGCTCAGAAAAAAAGATGGATATAACCTCATCTGCAAACATCCGGTTTTCCGGTTTTATTTCCATGGATAAGCAGATTGGGAGAGCAAATCTCTCTCGGGCCTTAAGTGACTCCTAACGTCATGTCAAGTGACAGAGATTGGGTCTATGCGCTACCGTATACGTCTGATGCTGTGAAATCTCTGAAAACTCTTATTAAAGGATGTACATGCTGTCACTGTGGCATGTGCTGGGCCTGAAGCAGAGGGAAGTGTTCCAGTATCCAGCGCGGCCTCAGTGCTATTTCTGCCTCCCCAGGCTTCTCTCTCATTGGCTCATTCCTATAAACATGCGGAGCAGATTGGCCCCTTTCCCATTCCGTGCTGCCTATCATGTGTGTATCCTGCATGCAGTGTTGAGGCAGGGATTCTGTACCATAGCATTAGGCTCATTACGATGTGTGTGTGTGTGTGAGAATAGGGAACACACTGATCAGTATGCTGTGCGACCAGGGATCAAGTATTACATGTATACAGCCCTAAACAGAATCGCCGCGGATAGCATCCTAATTGTTTCACAGCAACAGTACATTTTAAACAAAGCTTCTATCTGTGAATATACAACAGAAATGCTGCTATATGAAATGACACCGCTCAGCATGTAAAACTGCTTCTTTGATGGTTTAATTGTACAAAATAATTCAAACGATAATGGGAATTTCCATAGACAATGTACTTTAGAAGATGGGAGTAATGTTGATGTTGGTTATTGTTCAGGGGACAGGGAATGGCTGAATGTGTTTAACTGAGAAGCATCTGTTGACTCACTTTTTAAAGAGGTGACGGTCCAGTGCTCCATCTGAGGTGGTCTTCAAGGTGACCTTCAGCATCTCCATGCATTCTTTCAGCCGTGGGTCTCCAGTGCGCAGACCAGTGGCTTTCAGAGCCTGCACACAGTTTTACACACACACACACACACACATATCAATTATATACAAAGGTGAGCAAACACTTCTATCACAGTGTTCTTAACTGAATAACTACAGAGTGATTCCTTGTTAACTACGTATTGAGCCATTCTAAATGGAGTTCCATTTTCAAACTGAAGTGTTGTTAGGCTGGGTTCCTGGGCAGAGGACACGTCAAATACATTCACTGAAATGACCATGAATATGTTTAACATACATTAGAATACATTCACAGAACCAGGCATTATGCCAAGTGACTGTGAGATACCAGACGCACACCTCACATAAATCACATAAGACTGTTCTCTGTCAACATCAGCTTCCCCCCCCCCCCCCCCCCCCCCCCCCCCCCCCCCCGGGGTTCTTCCGAAGACCCAGATTCATTTAATCAATGTGAGGTCATCAGACATCCATTAAACTCACTGGACACTATTTCTTTTGCATGTCTTCCACACCTCTTCCACAACTGTGCCGTTTTTGTACAATGATGACAACTGTCAAATTCTGTTTACTAATAATGAAGTTGTTGTCAAATTATTTTGTTCAAAAGAATAAGAGAAATCTGCCGTCATAGAGAAGGTTCACCGCATTGAATTCTTCACGGTGTGATCAGGTCACTAAAAATTTACTTGAAGAGCAGAATTCTCTGATGTGTTGTGTGCGCAAAACAGGCCGCAAATCAATAAATTCATTAGAGCTCACAAAGCAAAAAAAAACCAGGACAGTATATAAAGGTCAGAGATGGCAGCGTTCTCACGATAAGTGTGCTAATTTGTTTTTAGAACCTCTTCAGAGAAACACAGAACACAGAGTCTCTCAAACAGTGTCATCATTTCAGATTACATTTCTAATGTGGCCTCCGCGAGATAGAGTAGCTGTCCATCATCAACCAAACAGGACAAAAAGAGACGTCTATGTGTGTGTGGGAACAAAAAGAAAAACAACAAAAAGACAAATTGAAATGTCCCCTCTGCACCAGGCAAGGCAGAGGGAAACATATGAGCAGCTACGGCGTAGAATATAAATTATCCTGACATTCGAGAGGAACACCTCCCCGAGGAGGCCAGACACGTCCGCTATATTTCGAGGAGCGGACAGCTATTGCGGCGGTGGCCTTGCCGATGCAGCTTTTTATCAGTGTGAGACAGGGAACAGGAGGACAGGGAGGTGAGACAGGGAACAGGAGGACAGGGAGGTGAGACAGGGAACAGGAGGACAGGGAGACAATCACACTCACGGTGGTAAACTTGTGAGCTGGGATCTTCTCTTGACCTTCTGCGATGGTGTAGAAGAGAAGGTCCTCCAGGCTAGGCAGGAGACCCGCTTTCCTAATCCTGAGAGAGAGAGAGAGAGAGAGAGAGAGAGAGAGCACCCGCACACAGTGAGTGACCAGACTAATGTAGTCTAATGTAGTCAAAGTGGACAACACTTAAAAGGAGAGGAGCACATTGGCAGCAGATGAAGCTGTGCTGAGAGAGACAACAGGTTTTTGTATGATGGAAAATACTGACAGAGATTTGTGGAGTAAGTTTCAATGCTGCTCTCAAAATGACACTAAACAGGGTTTTGAGGCCAAATGTGAATGGTAGGTTTTTTTTTTTTTTTTTTTATTTCTTTACATTTCAGTGTGGTCATAAAATCTGAGACAGCACTTATGCGACAAGGTACATTAAATGGCAGTTAGTGCATGCAGAATCCATGACTGAAAAAGACCACAATGAAAAAACAAAAGACGGCGAAAAAAAAAAAAAAGACAACTGACTGGCATTGAAAGTCTGAAACTTATTCCATTCATTAAGAGCAGTTAGTGCATTAGAGAGGCAGAAATAGCTTCACACACACACAAAAAAAACACATGTTCTTTAACTACACAGCTGTTGGATATGAGCACTAAACTGGACGCAAGTGTAAAGCTCTAAAGCTAGAAAATGAGGAAAACTGATGGAGAAAAGAGACACAGCCTGGGGCCTTCATCGACATCAAGAGGGGAACTTTAAAAAAAAAACAAAAAAAAACAAACAGCCAGCTTTACTTGGTACTGTACCATCCAGTAATGACCTTGACATGGACGGGCTACTGCAGCCTTCAGGTCAAACAGATTAATAAACACAGCCAGGCTAACAAAATCAGTGGCAGCCCTGATTGGACTAATACTGTTGATTTTGGTGAATGATGTTCTGTTGCTTTAGTGATGTCATTTCTGGATGGCTTTGGGGCGGGGGTCTAGAGTGAGGGATGCCGGGATAGCCGTCAGGAGGACAAGCAAGCGCAGTTGGCTTGCGGGGATAGAAAATATTTGGAGGTAAAGAGATGCAGAGTGGTTAGCTGCAACACTCACATCTATGGAAACAACAGCGACATAAAAAAAGATATGGAAATACTTACACAACAAATGAAAAAAGCAAGCAGACCAACCACAGGGAGAGAAAATACGCAGAGTGAGTGAGAAATACAGTTATGTAAACATGGACAATATGACAAAAATAAACGGTTTCATCTAGGTCTCTAAAACAACAAAAATCACATTACAGACAGTACCAACACATTACCAATACAGCATAATTAATATTTAAACAGATTAATACTGGGATGAAGACGGCCTGTGCATGGAGTACAGGCATAGCAGCTCCATAAATATCTAATATTTCTGACAAAAGGGAGAAAGGACACAATTAATATCAAGTGCATTCATTTGCAAAGATACATGTCAATATACAGTTTAAACAAAATTCGCATGGCTAACGTAATCTGCCGTCATTCCTTCTCTTGGACTAGCTAGCACAGCAGGTAAGAAAAGCTAAACTGAGCCTGGAGCTCTCCAGCTTTGCCTGACTGACAGCCCTTGGGAGTAGGGTTATTCTCAGCGTCTACGTGCCTGAGCACAGCAGATGAGTGGAGCAGCCATTCTGCGAGTGCAGATTCAGGCTTTACTGCCTCTGAGGGGAAGTGGGTTATATGTGCGGAGAGAAGCGGCACAACACACACACTACAGGTATGGGTGGTGGACAGAGAGACATCTACGCTTGTCCTGTTGTCTGCAATCACTGATGTAACAGGAGGCAGAGCCCTTTCAGTAAGGAAAGCTTTCGGTATGACGCAGACAGAACGACTTCCCGTCTCTGGAGCGTTTCATCGGTTTAAATGAATACGGCACTACAGTGACTTTATCTTCCTCTGGCTGTCCGTCTCTTTCTTCCTTTCTTTCCAGACGGCCTTTGTCTCATTCTGGTCCTTGACCTCTGAACGTGACAACTTTATACGCCCAAGCACCAACAAAGATCTCCCTGTCCAAGTTCAGGCTCCTGGCATGATATCATATCAACCAAAACGACAACAAGCCAATAACAAAGCACCAATTGAGACTGCGTCCAACACCTAGTTTACTCAACGGGCCAGTGAATGAACTGGCAGGGAGATTCAGCGGCCTGACTGGTCTGTCAACACCAGTTTGCTGTGACCAGAATGCCACTGTCACATGAGGTTAGCTTGGCACGACATTAAACTAGGGCACGGCTGCCCAGCCCCTCCCGTACCGCTAATGAGAGTTAAGCCTTATTCTCCATAGACCACAATAGCACTGATCCCTGCTAATGCAAAAGCAGCGTGTCAAAAGTAAGCTCCCGGGCTATCTTTAAAGAGAAATACAACCAAAAGACAGTAGCGCAAAAACAGGGCACGACCTGGAGGGAAAACAGTATATTTCTTTGTTGGCACCATTCCATGTCCATCATGAAAATGGGCGAGACACAGTTTAGCTGGGGAGATACCATTTCAGTAAGTCATCAGCTGACTGTTCCCCTTTCCATCCAGGAGCTGAAGTAAATTACACGAGAGACTGGTAATCCATAATCTGATGACAGGTGATATCACAAAATCAATCCCTCTCTCTCTCTTCCTCTATACTTAAGAGGCAGTCATTGGTCTATTGTCAATCACTCTAAAAACAACACACTCCAGTCCAAGGCAGAGAGGAACCTATTATGGGGATGAGTTGCAGAGAGAGGAGCCTATCAAGACAATAGTTTTACAGCTGTAACAATATTCTGGATTATTTGATTCTGTATGATTTCAAATCTTCAATCTGTGACGAGTGATGAAACCACAGTGAACACAGTCTTTTGGACACTGACATTTCAACAGCATAGAACTCACAACAATAGATAAACACAGACGACAGGCAACAATGAAAATTCACTTAACAGACTGGGATTCTAAGATGGGCCTTTATCTAACGCTGCTGCTCAAAAGCAGGAACGTTTGTGTTTCCAGCAGAATGAAGAGGAAAAAAACAAAGACAGTTTCTAGCATTGGAGAGTACGTTTTTCACAGAGTGTATGATTCACCGCACAGACACTAAACAGTGAGAGGAGGTGAGAGAGAAAAGTGCTCATTATCTCTGTTTTCCTCGTGGCTACTATTAGACCAGTTTAAGTGCAGTGTGAGTAAGACATTACACATCCTCACTTACAATGTAACCCACTCCATTTGACCCTCCCATATGTTACCTTACCCATCAGGTCAGTTTTTCACAGGTAATGACATATTAACTCTAGCACTTCAATGTAATTACTGAGTACGTCTGAAATGCGATACTGTACAGAGATTTGATAAGTGTAATTATTCATGAGTATTCAGAACAACAATTAGTAATTATCCATATATCCACAGCATACTGGGATAAAATTGTGTTTGACAAACAGTTCATTTAAAGCGAGTTCTTCATTAAATTTCAGGGGCTTTAGACCTGAGGGGCCACCTGCAGAGCTGAGTGTTTGACAGGCTAGCGTGTACCTGTTCTCTTTGCTAGCTAAATCCTCAGGCATTAGAAGACTCGTGGTGATCAGGACAGGATGTGAAGATGGCGCGGGTTGGCCTGATGCTGGGGCAGCAGACGTATGCAGAGATAGAGCACTGCGCTCCCGCATTCCTGCATGAGTCAGAGCCTGGCATGCCTCACAGCTCGCTAGCCTAAATAATGTGCTGATCCGTAGTTATGAGATGGTGCAAGCCAGCCCTGGAACGTGTATTTGCCTACAGCTGTAAGAATGGCTGTCTACACCATGCGTTTGTGTGAATGAGATGTTTTCCTTTAGCTATGCAGAACACGAAACTAATTATTTACAACCAGGATGAGGAGATAATTAACATCAATAATTCAAACCGTTGAAGGACAAAGAGGTAAGATTTACACACTCCCGGAGTGCGAGAGAGGACACGGTGATGCTAATGTATCAGGTTCCTTGTCCTATCCTATCAAACTTGAGCACACCTTTCCACCTCAGTGCATGACTGTGACTGTTACAAAGAGTCTATAATACCATGTACTCTTTTTAAGATCTGTCCACGTGTCTGAGAAAAAGAAAAAAAAAACCTGAAAGAAAAAGGTGAAACTATGTGTCATGTGACAACAGGTAATAATGATAAACATGGCAGCACGGCCAGAATCAGGAGCACTAATCACGAGAGGAAATAATGGTTTTCTTCACACAAATGCAGAATGCAGTAGACTGAGCACACACAAAAGAAAAAAAAGAGACTGAACTGACTTCACAGAAGTATATGCTGTGCATCGTTGAGATGTGTGTCCCTGTGAAATAACTCTGCAGCTTCTCTTTCCCCTTTCTATCCAAGGGCATATTCTAAAGCCGAAAGGCTTAATTTTTTCCCATCCATCAAACACGTGACATATTAGTTGTGTTCACCTAGCGTTGGCTGAAGAGTGATTAAGCGCGGGTGCTCGTGAGGAGACAGCCACTGCATTCAGTCATCTCATTAAACATGTGAACAGCTGCTGTCACCTCCAGCCAGAAAACACAGAGATTTACACAGCACTAATGACCACGGTGCGGGGAGCAGGTAAGCGTCTCATTAACACAACACACACATACACACAATATAAAACAACAAGATGGGGAACAGGCCAGTGAAAACCAGAGGAGTAGTAGTGAGAGGGAGAAAATGAGAGAGGGAAGGGACAGAGGGAGAGAGAGAGTGAGAGAGAGAGAAAGAGGTGTTTTGTGCTAACAAGACAGGAAAGCAATGTCAGAGCCATTGCTCAAATCTGTCCCTTAAGGAGGCCCTCTCTCCTTACTAAAGCACACTGTAGCTTCCTTTTGAATTACCAACAATGACGCTGGGGTCAGAACCCATTGCTTTTTGCATTATTGTACCACAAGAGAAGAACGATTTTCAAAAATTTCCTTTACTCTATTCATTTGCCTTTATCAAGTAAGCAAACATAGTCAATGGGGTTAAAGGTACACACTGACGAATTAAGCTTCCGGAGAAAAACATACACACCTAACTGTATCAGTACAACAGCTTTAATTGGTCTATAAAGCAATACACTATTTCCTGATACAAGTAGAATTCAAACAGATGCGCATGCAGCAGAAACATGACAGACTGGACTCTACTACACACATCAGCAGCCAGGACGAGAGGTTGCCATTGACAACATATCCTCCTTCGCCCCATAATGTCTGGATACCTACCATGGTGGGGAAGTGTTGAGCAGGAGAGAAGCCATTGCAACAAAACCTCAGCCTATGTGAAAAGATGGCAATTCTACAAAGGATGCTATTGATTCTTCACACAGACAGTTAGGCAAACAGTGTCACGCGCTTGTTTCATGTATCTGTGTTTCCCCAAAGGGATAGTAAACGGCACGCTATAATTGTACTACCAAATCTGGATGTCAGCACTGACAGTCACTGCGAAACAAGACAACTTCTCTTTATCTCAAGAGATGTATTCCGCATATTACAAGAGAGGATTCGCAAAAACTAGGCCTTTTTTTTTTTTTTATTTAGATGAATGGTGGGGATGACCTTATTTCCTTATCTAATATGCAACCTTAGAGGACAGTTTCTAACAGTAATACAGAGCACAGGACTGAATCTGTGGTGTGTATTCTCATGTGTTGTATCCAAGCATTCAGTGCTTATGAAAGGCAGAAAAACCTGATGATCCCCTCATGAGAGCAGATTTGAACCTCACTGACAAGATTCATTAGCATAGGTTTACCGGAAATGCAAAAGCACTATTTTTCTCTTCTTTTTTTTTTTTTTATATATTTTTACCCTTGAAAAATGGGGCATTAACATATATTACGAGTGGAAAATTTCTTTTTCTTTTTTAATCCTCCACTCAAACCCTCCCTCATGCTGCAAAATTACTGGAAAAAAAGCCTGGTTGGTTGTATGAAGTCCGGTGTACTAAACAGGGCAGAATATTTGAAAACAGTGAAAAAAGTCTTGTCATAGCCGAAAACATATCGTTACCTAGTCTCATTACCCTCCGGAATATCTATTTAAACCAACCAAAACTGATTAATATACAGTTAAAGACAAAAAAGTTTTCTATCTGTTTTACATATGCCTCTTGACTCCATCTATATTTCATCTGCTCTATGGAATGGAACTGACAACTATTAAATATCACAAATTCAGTAGGAGAAATCACAACTGTATGAGTTTGACAGCTGGCTCTACATGACTCACTTGCGGTGCGACAACAAAGCAAAGCCCCCAACCCATGGGCTACATCTTTCCATACTAGTTGTTATGGTGATGGTGGAATCTTGGGACCTGGGCAAGTGCACAAGCCCCTGGCTAGCCCCTCCCATTGCTCCCACAGGAATTACATCGTCTTATATCATTATCCATCACCTCAGAGTGATATATTGTGATGAGTATCCCCATGCACTGTCAAAGCAAACCAGTCTCCAAAGACTATGAATGGCAGGAAAGCCACTGATCTGTGAAGTTTTTTTTAACCTTTTGACCTTCATAGAGTAGCACTTCAATACTCTGCTATCTGCCCGTTTGGTTTTAGTTCATCTCCTCCAAAATTCCATCAGCAAAGTGTCTGGTCTGTCCCTGACCAAGTCCGTGGCTGAATGATGTGTCAAGCCTAGACTTGAACACAGACTTGCGGTAACGGATGAGAATGAGTGCACGATGTCAGAAATAGTAGTCAAATCAAAGCATATCTCTAATTTCCATCATCCTTTTACCGTTATGGACATTGTGCATCCTACAGATCGACAGATGTAACTAATCGCTTCAACCAAATAAAAGTTGAATCCTGTATCAAAAAACAAAATGACCTGAATCAGAGCTTCACGCGAGACAATTATTTAGCGCAGTTGAAGTGAATAAAGCGTTTCCAAATTCACGTGCACATTTTGACACGCAACGTTCACGTTTCCCTCTGACCATTTATTCATTTAGTCATTTCCGCTAAGCACACAAAGCAATGATTTTAGCATTCATTCAGCTCTGGAATGTGTCAGCTGCTGTTGAATAGTCAGTATAATACGTGAGCAAACCATCGCTAAATCATGCTGATGAATTCGACTTTGGTACCTGCTGTTTAATGAGTTTTTTCAACCGGCAATGAAAACACACGCCACACTTGCTCCTCTGGTAGCAGCATCATATTGCCGGCAAGTCGGCCTTCGCCTGCCAACACTGCAGTGCTTTTTACAACAGCAAGGCAGACAAACGTCATTTTCTGGATATATTAATCACCTTATTGTCTACCCTTCTATTCATAATGTTTCCAAGAAAGGAAAAGAAACGTGATATTATTGACAAGTATGCATAAGCTGTCTGGCCTTTATGATAATTAGCTTCATTTTACAGTAACCTTAACCAACCAACGTTAGCGTGTCGAACAATGTTACTCACTTGTCTGTGGAGGTGGTCTCATTCTTCTTCCCGTCAGACTCCGTCCTGTTACACAGATGCCGGTCCGCCTGGAATGCATACCACAATGGCCTGTGTCCGCCGGCATGCTTAGCCCTCAGTTTGGACACTAATTTGACATTATTACATGCGGTGCTGAGGCAGCAATAGGCGGATGGTGTCGTCTTATTTCTAACAAGAGCTGGTAAACGGCGCTTTAGATTCGGTTTGTTCAACTCCTTCAAAACCACAGAAAACCTAAAATGTAACATTTCAATCTTGTCGAGCTAAGAAGTGGCAATATCTTATCCAAGTAATTGAAATATATGTCTTTCTCTGACCCGTTTATTTAGATTATCTATTAAGATAAACGCGTGTGTCCTGTCGTCACAGCGATGCACCGTTTCATTCAATAGACACAGTTCAGCGATGTTCACTGGATGGAAACCTTTGCTTCACACCCTTTTTTTTAGCCCATTGGTCCTTCTGTTTTCAGACGATACAATGATTGGTGGAGAGAAGTATCATTCATCATTAACTCATACATCACTTCCCCCAGTAAAGCAGCCAGATACCGCTGATGAAGTCGTGGTAATTGTGCCCATGGTAGCGATCTGACTCTGGGGCAGTTTATTTTAATTGACACTGATAAATAAAGCAAATTAACCATGACAAATAGAGTCTTTCCCCCATTATGCCAATTTTTGCTGCTGTCCCAGTCCCGCCTTGGACAGCCCAAATACACAGTAAAACCTCAAACTATCCAGGGCAAAATATTACACAGCTCCAGAGCAATAATCCTTATTGGATGAAGAATTGAATCCTAACACAGACAAAAAAAAATCTCTTCGGCTGAACTGAATTTATCATACGTGTTCGAAGAGACAAAAGGTTTGTACACACTAAGCACGTTTATACTGTAGACTCCGTTAAATATGAAACATAGCGCCTACTAGTGCTCGTTTGGGAAAATGAAGGAAGAGATCGTGTAAACACATTTTCTTTCCAGGCGGAGGCAGAAAAAAACTTCCAGCACCGAGTTACAGCTCAAGATAAATTACAATAAAACACGGTAAAACTGAGTGATTAAGCAGCCGGGAACAACTTCCCCAAACTACTTAAATCCATCTACAGACAGTAACAGTATTTGTAATGAACAACTCACGTATTTAATTTGTCAGACTATACCAAGATAGATAATAAGAGGACCAAGAGAGGAAATGTACAACTGAAGTTACGGTAACAGAAAAACAAAATACGCTGGACAATTAGGCAATGGAGTGTCTGGACAAGTATGGGCGTAGAAATTGAGTATAAAGTCAACGTTTCAAAAAACGTAAATGTTTAAAGCTCTTCGTTCAGATCTCACTGCGGCCATATTATTAATTTTTCTTTTCAGCCGATTCCTCCGTTCCACGTAATAGGTTTAAATATAAGAAGGCTATATATATAATTGCGGTTGTTTTCCTCTGTATGATCACCAGTGTATTTTGCTTCAAGATCTGAGCTGCAAAAGTCTGGGTCCCGCTGTATTACTCAGGCTGCACTGCAGTGTCTATTCACAGGCGCGATCCCACTACTGATCGGCACGGGGGCTTTGACCTGCTCCGTTTCCGACCTGGGCCGGTTCACCCCTCCTTAGACGACCTGGTAGTCCCGGGCTCCCCCAGGAGCACCATATCGATACCGAACTTAGTGCGGACACCCGATCGACATAGTCCACTACAGCCCAGGACCCCTGAGCTCAAACGATCCGCCAGCCTCAGCCTCCCAGTAGCTTGGATTACAGGCGCACGCCACTGCACCCGGCGACTGCGAAGGGGATTTTCCGGCCTTTTGAATGCGAATCTCAAATACTAATATGTGCCCTCTACTGGCATGCTACGGACTCACAACAGTTTGGTTTGATGTGACGTCAGATTGCAGATGTCATTGTTAGTAGAATTTATTTACACTAAAAATGTAAATTTTAAAAAGGTGGGGCTACTAAAACCACCACTTTCGAATAAAAATGGAGTGAACATTACAATTAATCTACAGAGGACACACACAAAAAGAGCCTCTGATGAAAACTAAAATGTATGACAAAGACAGCAGTCTAGTTACTGCAGTGATATATGCCAGTGAAAATGATTGATGATGTGAGATTAATACTACAGAAATCAATTTCTACATGCTAATGTGTGTATCAGTGGAGACAGTGGAGGAAAATGGCTGAATGTCACTGAGGAAGGCAATCAGAGCTTTAAGTGAGTGCCATATTGGCATTTTCAGCTTCAGTGCTCTCTGTTATTCACACTCCCAGCATATACTCATAATGCATTCACACTGCTGTTAATCTCTGCTCTGTAAATCATAAATGACTGCTGTGTACACTATACACCTACTCATTGACTTTGCACTGATTGCTTGATCAAACAATACACTGGATAGTAGCTATAGCTATGTTCGTTTTACATACATTTTAAGAATGCTATGAATTTCAAGTCAGTGTTCTTCTATGGAGAAAACGATGGAAGAACCAGGATATGTAACAGGGATATCTGTTGGAATAATTAGCTGAGTTTGTTCTGGTACTCAGGTGTTTGGTATAGCATTACACCAATTTGAACCCATCCCAGGTTTCATAAATAAACTGAGATCTTTGTAATATCTCAATGTTATTGGTGAACATTGTTGTGCCGTATCTATAAGTCCAACCTTTTATCTATAGCGAGTCTCACATCATCAAAGCTTTGAAATAACTATTATCTCTCTCTCTCTACTGGTATACTCATGAACTGCACCACACTCGCGCAGATATTTCCCTGATCGCAGTTTGTCTAGAACTCAGATGCAAGCTTTCAAGAAACATTTCTGAACACTTGTACCTTTCCTCTAACTCATCGACATGTAATTGGAAACACCCATCAAACATGACACTTCTATTATAATCTGATGCAGCATAATTTTCATTTAAAATACTTTCAGACAAATATAAGGTCAGATGTTAAGCAAATGTAAGCATTTCCCACCATCTAAGCATTTCCCTTCATCTAATCTAATCATTCCCTTCATCTAATCAGCATATTTTGTTAATGTCAGAAAATCTGGAAACATACAGTATTTATCTCCTTCTCTTCTTAAAGTTCCATGAAAGAATTCCCGTCAGGAGTTTGTACTCCAGTGCTGCTCAGACATCCATAATACAGATAAGGAAAGCGAAACCCCATACTGTTCTACCTCTACATATTTTTCCTCTGATGTAGTATTTCCTCTCACAAACCATTTCTATTTTCTTTTGCAACATGAGGTACAAGGTGTTTTCTAAGAAGTTTTCATCGAAAAAGCTTCTGAAAAACCCTCCACATTTACAGCTGCAGATCATTTGTAACTCATGATGTAATAATAATGAAATGAGGAAAGAACAGCTCTTCAGTTGAACTGAGTTTATCATACGTGTTCGAAGAGACTAAAGGTGTGTGCACACTAAGCACGTGTATGCTATAGACTCCGTTAAATATGAAACATAGCGCCTACTAGTGCTCGTTTGGGAAACTGAAGGAAGAGATCGTGTAAATACATTTTCTTTCCAGGCGGAGGCAGAAAAAAACCTCCAGCACCGAGTCTCAGCTCAAGATAAATTACAATAAAACACGGTAAAACTGAGTGATTAAGCAGCCGAGAACAACTTCCCCAAACTACTTAAATCCATCTACAAACAGTAAAAGTATTTGTAATGAACAACTCACGTATAATTTGTCAGACTATGCCAAGATAGATAATAAGAGGATCAAGAGAGGGAATGTACAACTGAAGTTACGGTAACAGAAAAACAAAATACGCTGGACAATTAGGCCATGGAGTGTCTGGACAAGTATGGGCGTAGAAATTGAGTATAAAGTCAACGTTTCAAAAAACGTAAATGTTTAAAGCTCTTCGTTCAGATCTCACTGCGGCCATATTATTAATTTTTCTTTTCAGCCGATTCCTGCGTCCCACGTAATAGGTTTAAATATAAGTAGGCTATATATAAAATTGCGTTTTTTCCTCTATATGATCACCAGTGTATTTTGCTTCAAGATCTGAGCTGCAAAAGTCTGGGTCCCGCTGTATTACTCAGGCTGCACTGCAGTGTCTATTCACAGGCGCGATCCCACTACTGATCGGCACGGGGGCTTTGACCTGCTCCGTTTCCGACCTGGGCCGGTTCACCCCTCCTTAGACGACCTGGTAGTCCCGGGCTCCCCCAGGAGCACCATATCGATACCGAACTTAGTGCGGACACCCGATCGACATAGTCCACTACAGCCCAGAACCCCTGAGCTCAAACGATCCGCCAGCCTCAGCCTCCCAGTAGCTTGGATTACAGGCGCACGCCACTGCACCCGGCGACTGCGAAGGGGATTTTCTGGCCTTTTGAATGCGAATGTCAGATTTTGCTATGCGCCCTCTACTGGCATGCTACGAATTCACAACAATCTGTGACGTCAGATTGTAATTACAACCAGCCGAAGATCGCTGTCTAGACGTACTATTGGCTTGCATTTTGACTGTAGAAAAAATGTGTAGTTGCTCCCCAAACGCTCTGGTATATCTGTGATTTTTCAGTTTAGTAAAGAGAAATCATTAGTGCTCCTCGAGAGTTATCGGCAAAATATCGCCGAAGGCATGTTCAAGTTTGAGATATGAAATCAATATTGGGAAGATCTTTTTTCTTTAAACTATTTTGAATTGTAAAAAAAAAAGCAATAGGACAGTCATAGTCCGGATAAAATAGTAAAAATCAGCCTTAAAGGACATCATAGCAAGATGATGCGCCAACCCCATAAAGTGGTGTGTTGTGTATTGGTATTAACCAATGATGTATGTCAACGGTGAGACCCCGAACCAATGAGGGCTCGATGATTCAACACAGCTCAGAGAGAGAGGAAAGTGGAGAGAAAAAAGGGACGCTACTGGTAGTACGGCGGTTGGCCAAACCCTCCGCTCGATCCTCGTAGCGGTGTCCTCGCCCTCCGAACAACTACATGCTTTGAACTAAAATATAATTTAAACGGTAAGAGATTCTTCATGTTAGTCATTCTCTAAATGCCGTAACCTACACAAGGATGTTTTCTGTTGCTAGTTGTAGGTATCCTTTGTTTCAAAAAGTGGTCCTTCTAAAGTGAGTGGTTATTTCAGTTTTGCTTTATCTACTTCTTGTTACTGAGAAACACTGGCGGAGCAAAAATTCAATGTGCTTCGAGACAGTGTAAAACAAAGTAAATCAAAACGCTCTAGACGGTCGCCTTAAACTGAACACATCTTGTTGGCTAGATGAAATTATCTGTAGAACTTCAGCTACTTCATAAAAGGTCGGAATTTTAAGATAAGCACGGCATTTCTAACGCAGTGTATCTCAGGCCCACTAATAAGTGTTATGCTAAACTGATTGTTTTTTGTTTGGTAAACGAGTGTATTCCTTATTGATGTGGTTTCGTTAGTGTTCAATATTGCCAAATTTCATCTATGCCTGTACGTTTAAGTCGGCAATCAGAAAAGGTCTGACTTTGGAAATCGGATGTTTTGCCAGTGTGTGTGTCTATGTGTGTGCGTGTACGTGTGCGTGTGTTAAATCATATGATGGCCTTTGCTGACCACCAGCTTCCGTCCTGTTCTCCCTCAGATGCAGTTCATGTTGTTGTTCAGTCGGCAGGGAAAGCTTCGGTTGCAGAAATGGTATATCCCCCTGTCTGATACTCAGAAGAAGAAGATCTCTCGTGAGGTCATCCAGATGGTACTGGCACGCAAACCTAAGATGTGCAGTTTTCTAGAGTGGAGGGATTTGAAGATTGTCTATAAAAGGTCAGTAAATTTTACATTTTCAAATTAAGCTTCTGTTTTTCCCCTGCACAGATATGAAAAATATTTGCTATTCAGATCACTGTTGACTAAAGTGAAGTAGATTTCACTGGACTAGATTCATATGCTTTGTCACATGAATTATTCTTGGTTTCCTCAGCCCTCTGTGAAATCACTCTCTTCTTCCATTGTTCTGATATTTAGTCATTATTGTAGAAAGATGGAATTATTGAGGTGAACTGTTACATTTCTGCCCCTAACACAATGAGCAGCTCAGTCTCAAGCAATAACATAAGCAACATTTTGTAGAGTGTGTGGTGTGAGTGTGTGGTGCTGTGCATCTTCAATGAGACATGGCCTTGTTTGTATCTCAGGTATGCCAGTTTGTATTTCTGCTGTGCTGTTGAAGACCAGGAGAATGAGCTCATCACCCTGGAGATCATCCATCGATATGTGGAGCTGTTGGATAAGTACTTTGGCAGCGTGAGTGTCATGTTATAGTGCGCAGGAGTTATGGAGCTCCTATGTGTCCTCGCACCTGATCACCGAGTAGTGTACTGTGTTTAGTTCATGTTCTGTACTCTAAAAACTGAAATTCATGATGAGACATCCAGTTTTACGGTCCCTGTTCACTTTTTAATCGTATTGTTGACTTTTCTCTTGCTATCATTGTATACTTCAGTCCTTGGTTATGCGTACGCATGCAGTCAGCCTCAGATTTAAAAATTCATTCAAGCTGATAATGTATTATTCGTAATTTTACATCAGGTGTGTGAACTGGACATCATCTTCAACTTTGAGAAAGCGTACTACATCTTAGATGAGTTCATACTCGGTGGGGAGGCGCAGGAGACATCCAAGAAGAACGTACTCAAGGCCATTGAACAGGCAGACATGTTGCAAGAGGTGTGTGTCGGGTTGGACTGTATCAGAGTCTTTTTTCTTTAATAAATAGAAAATAAGTCTTTCGCATTTTCTTAGTTATCTGGTGGTAAGAAAGTCATTGGAGTACACCAGTCAAAAGGATTTAACACTGTAGCTTGTTCAGTGTTCTGTTTTAAATCTATTGTTCTGTCTTCATCAACTTCATCCTGATATGGGGTTTCTGTTTTCATTTCTTGTAGGAGGCAGAGGCTCCACGCAGTGTATTGGAAGAGATTGGTCTGACATAAACGCTGTCACCCGAAACAAACCCCAGTCAATACACTCCTTGTCTATCAGCGGAGTCTGACATATTTAACTGCCAACACACTCCTTGTGTATTAGCTGGGTCTGCCCTCGTCACCATATGTTCAAGAATTAACCTTTAACCGAGATATTTTTGGGGTGAATGAAATTGTGTCACATGGCATTGTAATTGTGAACATTTTTTCCAAAGCATTCCCTTCAACATCATTTGCTTTTCTGACTGTCAGAGCTTCTGGAAGCATATTATTTTATTAATCACAAAGTTGCAGTGCAATATTCTTTGTACAATGTCAGTTTGATTTGGGTCTGTTAAAATCATTGGATTTCCAAGGACTTTGGCTACTGAAATTTAGAGGGAAGCAGACACTTCATATTGCCTACATTTTCAACTGCCTTAAGACACATAGACACAGTTTATGTTGTCTACCAGTATTTACTGCAAATCTAACTTTAACAACTCAATTTCTACATTTTACAGTATTTCTCTGTAAAGGGAATTTGTGTCAAGCTAAAGGCTGACTAGCCTATTTCAAGCCAATAGTTTGTTTTAATGTTATGGGCAAGCTAGATCAGTCTAATCAAAGTTGATTGAAGGGAATGAGAAAATCACTTTCAGTATTGCAGTGTGACAAAATGAGAGTACATGAATACATTTCAGTGTTATAACAGTGCATACGCCAGTGTGCTTCGATGATACGACCGATGACACTGTTTCCTCCTTAACACTTTCTTATTAACATGATTTTGAAAGTTTCTGTTTAATAAATTGTTGACTGAGACAGTCATGTTTACAAAGCCAAAGAGCTCACCCCATTTTTATTTAGGCTTTTTCAGTATTTGTGTAACCTTCCAGGCTTTTCTATGACAGCAGTGAGTCTGTGAAACTAACACCATAATGTAAGTGTATGACTGGACTGCCTGCATCTGACATTAACCTGTGTCTGGTGCTTCATTACAGCGCACATATAATAAAACTAAACTGTTTATTAATCAAATACAAGTCTCTTTTTCTTTCAGCTAAATACACACATATACACAAATGTATTTGTGGAAAATAACATTTATTTACATATACAAGTTTTGTACTTTTTAAACCAAGTAAAGGATGTTCCTCACACAAACTGAAATGATACAGTGATGGTGACAGAAACTCAGTTCAGCGGATGACCTTGATGGTAGGTTTACTGTTAGCTGGAAGAACAAGGCTTTTCTCCTCCTTCTGCTGGAGCTTCAGCAGTTTGCTGTGTATCATATTCTGAAGCTGTAATATTCTCTCTGGAAGTTTCCGCATTCACTTCACATTTAGGGGACGCAACCTTCTCGTCACCTGATTCTTTTCCCGAATCCAAAGATGAGCTCACGCTTCCTGACCTACTCCTCTTTCTCTTGCGTTTCTTTTTCTTCCCTTTCTTCTTCTTGCTTTTTTTGGAGTGTTTATGGTGACGTGGACTGGGATCACCGTCCAGCGTCCCGGCTGCGTTTGAATTCTTTGGACTGCTACTCTCACTGCGCCTCCTCTTCTTTGTAGATTCACATTTGGACACCCTCTCATCTTTAGGGCTGGTTGATTTTGATCTCCTAATGGTCGTCCTCCTCGAATTTTCAGGTGAATTTCCACCTCCATCCCTCCATTCTCTGTCTCTACTCCTGCTCCTTGATCTGCGTCTCTCACGGCTACGACTCCTCCTAGATCGGTCGCTGTGCGTATCCGATCGCTGTCTCCAAGACCTCCTGCTCTCTCTGCTCCTGCCGCCGCTCGGCCTCTCCCTGCTACGATCCCTCCCTTCCCTGCCATAATCTTTCTTTTCCCTGCTACGACTCCGCCTTTCTCTGTTGCCACCACGCCTCTCCCTGCTGCGATCTCGCCTCTCGGGGCGTCTGTGCTGTGATCTTTCGGGGCTGTAGCTGTGCTGCGACCGCATCCGCTCTCTGCGTTCTGAGTTCCGGATGGAGAAATCTCCACCTCGGTCAGGGGACATGTGGAGGTCACGGTCAGCCTCCCAGAATTCACCGCTGGGATTTCGAAACACGTGGAGGAAATTGCAGTGCTTTCCCTTCGGACATCTCCTCCGATCAAAAAGACCTGGAAAGAGCGAAAGGGCCTCCAGTTTAATTTGACTGAGTGAACCTGATCTTAGCAGCATTATGGAGAAGCCTGCAAACATTCATTTTGCCAGTACAATCATCTTCGTCATCAGGGAAAATGCTTTTTAACAACTTAACTACTAAGTTATTTAACCAGAGAAATTCTGTACGAGCCATGTTTTTCTAATCGCAGCTTCTGAGTGTTCAAATTTGATACACTCAAGCATTTACAAAATTCAAAATGCCTTCCTGTTTACTGCATGCTTACTCACCACATATGGCTGTCTTCCATCTGGTGACAGGAGAGAATTCACACTGCAGCTGTTTGCCGGCATACCATCTTCCATTAAACATCATAAAAGCCTCCCTGCACTGGTCCTCACTGCATTCACATAAAACAGATTACCATGACAGTTACTAGATCTGAATCAGTTAATTAGTCAGTCTAACAACCACAGCTGTTCTAGTCCAATGCTTGTACTTCAAAGCAAATGTAACTCCAACCGATTAACTTACGTGTTATATTGAACGTAAACATTTCCTCTCAAGTGAGGTTCATAGTTGCAGCTGACCTAAGAAAGAAAGAAAAGGGTTATTCAGTTTTGTTATTAAACAGACACATCTCTTATGCTTTCTGAAGAACACCATTCTGTTATTACCTTGAACTGCACGACCTTTCCAGCACTCTTGAATTCAGGAAGAACATCATCATAGAAATCAAGGAACTGTTGATAGACTTCATCTTCACTGTACTCCAGACTGGCATCTGTGTCATAGTCATCCCTTCTACTCTGCTCCATTTCAAAAGTCACAAACATCCCTCGCACCATCAGGGTGGTACTCACTGCTGGATGAGCGTGCTTTCTGGAACACCTGTCGAGATTAGTGGCCCCAGTAAACCAAGACCGAATCTTAAGACTGTAGGTTTTTTTCAGGACATGATGTGTAATGTACAGAATATGGGAAATAAAGCTTGAAAATGTAATATGGCGAGATACTTGGGATGTTCGTAAACCGTACCTCTCCCCGAACCTGCACGCTCCAGTTTTCAAGAAGAAGGGGCAATTTGCTCTGTCTTTTTCGGTCCCATAATCCTCTGTGGCATCAGGATTTTTCCAGGGACCGTCATTTTCCAGCTAGATTCCACACAAATGAATTATTTACCATGTCGAATTGCAGTGTGACATCAAATTTCCAAAATGGTACACCAAAGAAGCCGTGTTATGATCACGGCAAACGAAAATTTTGAGATGGACTGACATACCTGGCTCTCTGCTTGGTCAAGCATTTTCTGAACAGCTTCCTACAAATGGTGCAAACATACAGTAGGTCTGTAAAAAACCTGCAGTTAGCTAGCAGATGTCTGTTAGCAGTGGTTAAGATCACATAGCACAAGTGGGCAAAATATACATATACAATTTAAAATCCGAATCTAATGTGCACTCAGCATAACACAGTTTATAGTTATACAACATAGGCTCTGTTACAATTTAACAAATTTGTACTGTGACAGCCTTGCAGAATGCAAGAGTAATCAACATCAAAAGATACATTTGTCTTCAGTGGAAGCAGATGTTTGCAGCATTGTGACTTTGAGTGTACAGTATCTTAGTTAAGGAAAACCATGGTTCCATAAATTCCTCGTACGTTGCAAATCACAGACAAAAAGATACATATGACCCTTACGCAAATCAACTTTTTTCCTAATACCCAGATCTGAAACATTTTGAGGTTATTATGTCAAAGACAACTCAAAATCAAGAGATTACATTTGTGCTAAATTTGGAAACAAAGTGGCACGTAGGCCATTCTGATAAATGAGAATAAACTGGGTAAAGTGCATATAACAAACACAGAGCGAGAGGATATCTGGATATCTTTGCTCTTTATCCTCCAAGTGCAGGAATCACCTCTCTTTCTTTCTTCTCCTGCTGCTTTTGTTCTCTCTCTTCTTTTTCTTTTCTTTGCTGTTCCTCCCATTCCTCCCTGATCCTCCTCTGCATTAAAAGAACAGAGAGAGAGAGAAAAAAGGGGGGGGGGGGGGGAGAGAGATTAGTTAGAGATACGCTTTGTTTATAACATTGTTAAAAAACGCATATATAACATATTGGAAGTTCTGGATAAAACTCGTGTATTAATGGGCAGTACCTCTTCTTCCTCCTTCCTCTTTTGTAATGCCTCCTCCTTTTCTTTTTTCAGTCTAAATTCCTCCTGGGCAACCCTTTCCCTCTCAAGCCATTCTTGGTGTAACCGCTCTCTAAATTGAATATAATATGGTGCCTGTTACGTTTTAAAAGTAGTGATGCAGATTGGACATAATTAAATCACAGAGGCCATACCTCTCCTCTTCAGCCTTTCTGCTCTCCTCATCTTCCTCATCGTTGTCCTCCTTTGCATCGCCATCTACAACTTTAAAAGAACAGACTATATAACGTACAGAGAATTCGCACAATCAGTTAACGTGAGCTGAGGCTCTGGGCATTAACTCACTGCGTACGACTAGCATGAAATTCCAAAATAACGGCTTTCATAAGAATCAGAAGAGCGACTTACCAGCGTCTCTGAGCTTAGCAAGCGCTTGACGTTTTCTTTTCCTCCTATCTCTCTTGAGGCATGCCCGACGCTGTTTCTGGCTGTGAGGAATATAACAGGGAAGATTCAACAGAGTGGCTGTCAACTGCTTCCTTGCCATTTGAAAGTACTTCACAGTTTGGTGGGCCATGGGGTGCACTACTATCATTTAAGCAGAGTGAAGATTACTTTAAAAGTCAATAATGATTGCCTGAAAATATGTTTACAAACCTCAACCCAGGTCCAGGCGGAGTTGGTGTCATGGAAGCTGCCATTTCAGGACTAACTGCTTTATCTTCCGGAGTCAAAGTTGAGAGCTCCCTACCTCCAGGAATGATCTGCATTTGATTTGAGCAATTTGATAACATTTTGATCAACCATTAAATCTGTATACGTTTAGCAAAGACGCACTGGAGCCCAATTTCATTTAGCGCTTAGACGGCTACTGAAATTTGCGCGTGTGCAAGAGTATCATGTGCACACTTCGTTGCAAGCGGGTTACGTTAAACTGGTAGTGCGCATGCGTAGTGGTCGGTGATACGGTTCGGATGAAAGAACTCTGGAGAGCGGGTGTTCCGTGCGAATTGTTAACAGAACAGTGGAGAAGAAAAAATCGGGGCTGGATTGTTTTGGCAGAAAGTCCTGCACTTTTCTAATTACGTTGCTCTTCAGCACACGCTGCAATGGCAGACAAAGAAGGTAGGACATTTATCTTGAAGTAGTTCCCATATGCTTGCTTTGTGTGGCCGCTTTGGTTTGCTTAGGTGATGAACTAGCCAGCTAGCCTGCATGCCAGTGTTCTAGCTAGTTAGCCAGCGGCGTAACTATACACATCCAGATTAGTCATGGCGCCATGAGTGACCCAGATTGCCTTTACATCAGTGTGTAACCTGCGCACTGATACATGGTTTTAAAAACAGTAGTGTCCGACTCATTTACCTCGGTACATATGGGGAGATTTTTGATAGAAGTGTTTAATGGTAGCTAGCTAAGCAGATTAAAGCCTTCCCCGTGGTTTCCGTGAGATGACACAGTTTATACAATTATCGTCAGTTTGTCTGCTCGCTAACTAGTTTACTTGCAAGAAAGTTAGGAGGTTTTTTTCTTAATGTCAATTTGATCACACAAACGAAATCAGATTAGGTTGCTTAGTTGGCGCCCTAAAACTCTTGCATTTCACATAACTTCTTTGAAATTATTTGCAGAGTTTTCAGAGCACACTTTTTTTTCTCTTATTAATATTTCTCATAGTGTACGATGATGCTGTGGAGGAACGGGTCATAAATGAGGAGTATAAGATATGGAAAAAGAATACACCGTTCCTCTACGACTTAGTCATGACCCATGCTCTCGAATGGCCAAGTCTCACTGTGCAGTGGTTACCTGATGTCAGCAGGTAATTCATCAAGTTTATATTTTGTGTGTTGGGAAATACATTCAATACACCGGACATGTAACTATTAGAAATCAGTCTGTCTTTTTGCTCAGTTTCCACATTTCTGTTTTATTTTTGTTTTTCTCTAGAGCTCTTTCAACTACTGGTGTTGTTAGATGCTGTCCAGAAAGTTTACTGAATTTTGTGAGTTATTGTCGTGGACTTTCTGATAACATAATAAGCCTGTGAGAATAATAACATGGTGCATGTTGCACTGCCTTCCCTGTTAGGCCAGAGGGAAAAGACTATGCCATTCACAGACTGGTGCTGGGGACACACACGTCAGATGAGCAGAACCACCTGGTTATCGCCAGTGTTCAGATTCCAAATGATGATGCACAATTTGATGCCTCACACTATGACAGCGAAAAAGGAGGTAAGAGCCAAATTGTTGTTTTGATGTCTTAAAGTCTGTGTTTAATACCTAAGCACTCTAATGACTCATAATAAACTCATAAACATTTGTCAGTTTATTCACAGAACAAGTACCAAAGTTGCTTATGATGCTGTGTTCTTCAGTCCATGCAATGCCACTTACGTTTTGTCTCTCTCTATCCGATCTCATAAAGTACGCAGTGCTGATGATACAGATTAAATTTAATAGCGATACCTTTGAACATGAAACGGAGACATACAAGGTTTCTTTCATTACTCTTAGATACTGAAATGGTTTTTGTTTGTTTCTCATTTCAGCAGGTATGAATCTTCTCATTAAACTTTTTGGAATGTGTGGGAGTGCATTGAAAGTGAGACTAGTGCCACTAGGACACAAGAATACAACACACTCAACATTACAGGTGGTATTAATGTCTGTAAGATATTTGTCAGTGAGGATTTATGTTGGAGTCTGTTTTTACCAAATCTTACATTTCATTGATAGAATGCTCTTGGAACAGTCACAATAAGCACTAGCTTTTTATTGTAGCTACAATTATGTTAGGTATATTTTATTATGTTGATGTTCTGAGAACAGTGTGGCTTCTTTCAGAGTTTGGAGGTTTTGGATCAGTGAGTGGAAAGATTGAGATTGAGATTAAGATTAATCACGAGGGAGAGGTCAACCGTGCCAGATACATGCCCCAGAATCCCTGCATCATCGCTACCAAGACCCCGACCTCAGACGTGCTGGTGTTTGACTACACCAAACATCCATCCAAACCAGGTCAGGCTATACCACTGAGTCTTCCCTCCCAGTGTTATGCACAGAGCTCAGTATGTTCTCTTCGTGTTGTCATTGAAGACCATGTGAATGATGAACAGCTCCTTGCATGTTACTCTGTCATACAAATAATTGTTTACTGCATCAGTCTTTGGATGGTGTGACCGTATCCTATGACAGTGTGTATGCAATCACTTGTAACATATACAAATCTTGGGATTTTAATTAAGCGTGTACCAAATTTGTGATGAACCTTTATGAAGACATGTTGTCCCTAGTGTTCGATTCAAGTGCTGATTGTATGTTTACGCCTGCAGACCCCAGCGGGGAGTGCAGTCCTGATTTGAGGCTAAAGGGCCACCAAAAGGAGGGGTATGGTTTGTCCTGGAACCCAAACCTCAGTGGCAACCTGCTCAGTGCGTCTGATGACCACGTGAGTCTGCAGGGCAAGGATTATCAAAAACAGCTTCAAAAAAAAAAAATTCAACGTTTCTCTTTCTTTTAAACTTCTAAGCCTCACTCTCCATTCAACACACCAATATATTGATACGCAGGACTCAGATACATCACACAGTCAACGCTTAATCGTCTGGTATTTTTGTGTGGCAGGGAGGTTGGACAGAATCCTTACCCTCTCCTTAAATTCTGAAAGCGGTTATTTCTTTGCAGACGATCTGTCTTTGGGATATCAGTGGAGGGCCGAAGGAGGGAAAGATAGTGGACGCTAAGACCATCTTTACTGGCCATACTGCGGTGGTGGAGGATGTGTCTTGGCACCTTCTCCACGAGTCTCTCTTCGGCTCCGTGGCTGATGATCAGAAACTGATGATGTGAGTCATTCTGTGTAAATGCCAGAAAGATCTAAACATATTTTGGCTACAAAGATTCTGGAAAAAAAACAAAAAACACCTGGATTATGACTTTACAGTCTGTGCAGTACTTGACCACATTAATCATACTGTGTTATCCTTTTTTTTTTTTTTTTTTTTTTTTTTGTAATAAGCAAAGAACAGCTGCATATTTCTATCCATTCAAGACATATTAATTTGAAAAAGATGTTCCGGTTTCCGTTGGCCCTCTCTTGCCATTTAAGAAAAAGGAAGCATATATCCCATATTTTGGAAGATGATCTTTATTAATATTTCACTTTTTCAACAGCTGGGACACACGATCCAATAACACAGCCAAACCCAGTCACTCGGTGGACGCTCACACAGCTGAGGTCAACTGCTTGTCCTTCAACCCCTACAGCGAGTTCATCCTGGCCACCGGCTCTGCAGATAAGGTGTGTGGCACTGTACTGAGTGTCATCATCACAAAGCACTGTCCTCATGCCACTACATGTATCTTAGCTGTCTGATCCTGGGTCAGTAGATAAGCAGTCGTGGGGCTTTGTGCTCAGAAATAAGGAATCTTTCTAACTGACGTCTGCTTGTGTGTTGACAAGAAGGGGTTTTGTTTTGCGTTTGTCTGCAGACAGTAGCTCTTTGGGATCTGCGTAACCTGAAGCTGAAGCTTCACTCCTTTGAATCACACAAGGATGAAATATTCCAGGTACAAACCCCACAAAACATGTGGATCCTTGCACCATTGTGCTTTTTAAAAGTAGATTCCTACATAGTCAGTTTCATGTCCATGAATAATTTGAATTTATATCCATGGAGCACATTAACAAGCCTACACACGTTATAAAGTACACGTTCCGAATTCATAGCTGACCGTCCTTATTTTGCCTTTACAAGTCTGTAATGCTTGCTACTCTTCCCCCTAACTCTGCATTCAGGTTCAGTGGTCCCCGCATAATGAGACTATTTTGGCCTCCAGTGGAACAGATAGAAGACTGAATGTCTGGGATCTGAGGTACAGTGTCTGCTTGCTCTTTGTCCTTATCTCTAGGTTTCATCAGTGGCCCATTGTAAATGACTGCCAAAAAGCTTCTTGTTGCTGTAACATTTGTTCAGCAGTGAGATCTACTGGGTTGTAATGCCATAAATGTCCCATGGTACCTCATAGTACTACAACGCCTTTCTCTGAATCCATTGTTTTAAGGAGAAAAATGCCAAACCTCATGAATCTGTCAATCATTACTCAGTGCTCTTGGGTTATACTTTATGATGACTGCCCAGTACTGAAGGAATATGGTGAAATTGTATACATTTGTAGATGTACACATGAACACATGAACTTTGTTCTCCTCACAGTAAAATTGGAGAGGAGCAGTCTGCTGAGGATGCAGAGGATGGACCTCCTGAGCTGTTGGTGAGTTTTAGACTCTTCATCAAAACAAGCAAAGCATGGATCAGTTTTGTCAGTTTACAGTGTTGTTTTTGGCGTTCTGGTTATTTCTGTTAAGAGACGTTTACACATTAAGCCAAATCAGGACTGCTTTTTGAGATAGTTTAAATGTTTTTTTCACATTCACTGGTTGGAAGAGAAGAGTAATGAAAGATGGATGTATTTGCACTTCTGTTTGTGACAACAGTTCATTCATGGTGGACACACTGCCAAAATCTCAGATTTCTCATGGAATCCCAATGAACCCTGGGTAATCTGTTCTGTGTCTGAGGACAACATCATGCAAGTTTGGCAGATGGTGAGAGTACACACTCATTTACACACAAACTATTGAGACAGGGAGGAAATTAATATGCTTAGGCTGTAGACCTAATGGCGGTCATATCCCGAAAACAAAACTGATTATGCAAAATGTTATTTTGGATTTGAAAGCAGTAGATAGAGCAGTATGGAAAGGAATAGCTTTAGGATGGTGTTGTCTGTTCTAAGATTTCCATAGATCAGACTGAGACTCGTGGAATGTAGTTCTTTTGTAGAAGAACACCCTGTGTATGGGAAATAGATGACCTGACAATGTTGTCGCTCCTTCCCAGGCGGAGAACATCTACAACGACGAGGAGCCAGACACCCCCGCCTCTGAACTGGAAGGTCAGGGGTCGTAGGGGTCTCCCCTAACCTGGCCGAGAGTCACAGCAGGGTCCACACGTCATATATTAGCCCATGTGGCCTAAGTCTTTCGGGGCTTAATTCACTCAGTCTTCGTCTCCTGCATCACTTTTCTTTACATCCTTTATGTAGGTACCACTTTTTTTCCCTCTCCATATGACAAACACCGTTTCCATATTAGGTCCCCATTATGAAACAGGGCTTTCATGTTACTTTAGATAGCTTTTCAAATGGCTCCTACTGCTCAGAGACAGGAGGATAATTTTTTCATTCTTTTTTTCTTTTTTTTTTAGTTTTTGTTTTTGTTTTGAATGTGTTTGTTTGAGGATTAAAGTGATGCTTCAGTTTTGAAATGTTTTTCAGAGAGAAGTGTGGTTGTTGCTGTCAACAAATGCACTTGATCAATGCAGGCTGCTGTACCATCTTTCTGAAATGTTTGCTCTAAGCGGAATTTAGGTTCTGATGCCATTTCCCCCCCCCCCCTCTATAAAATTTACATTTTGTGTATAAACCTGATGTCAATTGCAATAAAACTTTTTGTAATAACTTTTAATCAGCGTGGTTGTTTTGTGTTCTTAGACAGTCAAGCAGTTTTCTGTACAGTCGAGAGAACCGGTACAGATGTTTGGGATATAAATGTCATCTGTGTCCCTCCTCCATAATTTCCTTTAAATGCAACACTACGGAGGTTTTTATACTATGAAGTTTTGCAGCATTAAGAATATTCTTAGAATTACAACTGTGAAACATTTTTTTAATATTTTGTTCCTGTTTCAAAACCATTTGCTCAACTTTCAGTTTATGGTATGAAGATCAGTGAGACACAGGAACAAACCAGGACAGAAAATCACAAACAACAGGTTGCACAGCATCACTGGTAGATTTGTCTAAAATGTACAGAAATCCAGCGACAAACAGTATGAGTATAGTTCCAAGTATAAACGTTATGAGTTGAAATGGTTGGAGAACAAGAGGGTAAATGGATCAGCAATGATAAATATTCTTAAACTGTTCTTACTTTTGTGAAGTGATAGAAGTGCAACAGGGCTCTGTTAAAGTATGTCATGTTTTTTTTGTTTTGATGGAAATATGACTCTGGAGACTTGGGGAAATATCCATTCAGGGCTGATCTCAACATTCTGAGTTAGTCTTCTGTCGGAGTGGACGAGAGAATCCTACTTTCCAGACTCGCTGTGAAAACTTAAAAAGAAAGGGGGACAACTGTTCTGAAAAGAAAGGATGCAGAAAATTCAGGGGTGATGCCATTCTACTAAAGAAAATGACTATTTTTAGGATGATGAGCAGCATATGAAATCTCAAAGTCATGGCACCTTCACGCTACTTTTCAATGAGGCAACGCAAGAAACAGGAAGAAGATTTGACATAGTACTGAACTCAGAATTTACTATAAACAATTTGCACAGTGTTTGACTGTTTTCTTTTGTTCTCTCATGATCAGTTTTGGCTGTAACAGCAAATAACCCCTGAATACTACAATTTACGGTATGTGTATGAAATTTTGGGAACTTCAGTGAGCGAACAGGATTCTGATATCCTTCCGACCACCTTTTCTTTCGTCTTCTAAATGATTCCTTCAGCCTTATAAGGAATGTCATATTATTTCTTTAGCATCAGGTGTTTTTAAGAGAGGTACCTCATAAGTTTACATCCCCTGTTTCTAAACTCATCTTGGCCAAACGACGTCGACATTAAATATTTACTTTACTAAATATTTAAATACTTCATATTTAAACAGTTCTCATTTACTACGGAAACACTTGGGTCATGGTTTTATTTCTGGTAAGTTCATTCAGGTTTTGAGCATTTACTTTCACTGCCTCCTATTTCAGGAATGAGGCACTGATTTTCAGGCCAGTACCCCTGCTGATAAAAGTTTAATTCACAGAAAGATGAACATGAGGTGCCCTTTGATCAGCATGAGAGCATGCTAAAAAAAAAAAAAAAAAACACTGCCCCCTTTTAAAGTTTTGGAGACCAACCATCAATATATAGCTGACATCCTAGAACAGGCCTTACAACACTAGGTGAATGACTGAACTCCAAGGAACTTTTCTCTCCAAACATCAGGTGGAACTTCAGCAAGACTTTCAGGTTAGAGATTTGTGACATACATACATGTGGTGTCTTTCTAACACTAGAGTCAACAAATGCTTTATCAAAATTTACTCCAAAAACAACTTAAGAGTTTGTAAATGTGGATAACTAGCGAAGATCGCAGTGATCTAATTTTTCCAGAAAATTATCTTTTTTCCAATAATTTGAATTTATTATTTTTTCTTTTCATTATTATTGTAAAGCTTTTCTAATGCCATTCTGATAAGCACTGTCATCTGACAGTGAGGTGCACTGATAACTTTTAAAAAAGGGCTGTTTTTAGAGTGAAGAATATTCACACTTTATAAAACTGCACTGTCCCACTGCACTCTCCAAAGAACCAGGTCGCTGTGAGATTAATGAAAAAGACAAAAGCCAGTTTTCTGTTGTTAGGCAAATAATTACAAGCTTTTACTTTCAGAATGTTGCTTTAAATTCTTGGCATTGAGAGTCACTGTAGAAAAAGATAATGTGGAAACAGCAAAAAAGTGGGATGACATTGGTATTCACAATTTCTATCCCTACAGTGTAGCCAAGAACCATAACACTGGTTATGTATTAACAGACTCCTCCCACGGCCCATTGAAGAGAACCAACATACTTTTCAACTGGGTAAAAAGTGCAGTATTTCAGTAATGTATAAAAGAACAGACTGGGCGTGATCTGCTTACCACTCAAGTACACCAGTTTGTGTGCTTGTACCTCCTCTGTCAATAATCGCAATAAAAGAAAACACAATAAAAGAAAACTCTCCTTCCCTCCTCTCCAGAAGTTATCAACCACTGGCCATTGCTTTTCTTTCACAGCATCGTAAGCAGAGGTCAGGGATATGGTGAACCTCATTTCTGTGTTGATGTATTCAAAATGTTTAGTCTCCAGACAAAGTTCTTTGTAATCCTGTCTCATCATAAAGAACACGCAACACTTAACCTTGGCCTCTCGTTTTCAACTTTCTTCTTTTCTTCTGGCTAAGCAGGCATATGAGGGACACAGGTCTGTGTTATGCCTGAATGTGTGCACAAAATGGGTACTTGCATAGGTCTTTGCTGAGATGAAACAAGCTCTTGCAACAGTTGTAGATTCCTTAGTAGACTTACTATCACAAACACCAAGGACCATGCCCCATGGAAGTCCTGAGGTTTCAGCACTAGTTTTTTGTTTGTTTCTTTGTTGTTTTAGAATTCATGTCTCCAAAACACACTGACAGATAAAAATCTAATAAAAACTACGGTGTACCACTTGACTCTCGTGGTGTTTGCAACTTGCTCGTTAAAGTTGGCTGTTAAGTTCTGTCTGAAAGAAGGTCCCTTTTAGGAATGAACTTGAACTAGAACTTGAGAGGGCAGAGACGTTTGAATTAGACAGGTTAACAATTTCCAACATATTTAAACGATTTAAACGACAACGCAGCTGTCAGACACCAGTTACTGGGAAGAGAGATCAGAAAAATGGTCCGCTACACAACCCTAGTTGCCATCTTGCACTGCCTCCTTAGTTGCATCCCCTCTAGTAACAGCCGCTCGTCTCTTGCTATAGCCCATCCGTGACAAGGACCGACGAGTGGTGCGTTCTGAGATGCCGTTCTCCACACCACTGTTGTACAGTATCATTATTTGCTTTATTGTGGCCTGTCTGTCAGCCTGCACGATTCTTTCCATTCTCCTTCGACCTCTCTCATCTACGAGCGATTTTCGGCCACAGGCCTGGCGCTGACTGGACGTTTTCTGTTTGTCACACCATTCCCGGTAAACTCGAGACACTGTCGTGCGTGAAAAGCCAAGGAGGGCAGCCGTTTCTGAGATACTAGAACCAGCGCGTCTGGCACCTACGATCATACCACGCTCAAAGGCGCTTAGGTCACTCGTTTTCCCCATTTTAATTTTCTATCAGCGGCTTCTGATCACCTAGGTCACGCTCCCCCTTCTTGCTCTGCTGCTGTACCTACTTCTACTCTGTTTGAGAGCGAGTTCCTAACACACACGAAGGTACATGCCGCCACCTACTGTAACGTACTGTGCAAACACTCTTTTCCTCGTGCTTGCTTATGTATGCTCCAAACAATTGCACTACCATTAAATTATTATCCCCAATAATCATTCAGCACCATCATAGCAGGTGGTTCCTCCGTACATCCTTTCAGTCGAATCCAATATGCTTAAGCAATCTTAACTCGTTTTATTCAGCTGACTCTCTGAGGAAAGCAGTCATAGCTGTATCTTCACAGCAGTCCAACAATCCCAAAGCTCTATTTTGAATCCTGCCCATTTTTTTTAAGAAGTGCGTGCACAACCAACAGCAGATCTCATCAAAGCTATACATATCTAATGAGGACTTCTTAAATGCTCCCCCGTTTGTCATCAACTCGGACAAGGTGAATTCCAAAGCAGGAACTTTTTAAAAACTTGTGTCAGACAGCAGTGTCAGACAATTTCCATCTACAAAAACTGGAATCTAAACTGACTTCTTTACCCCACTTTTTCCCCCACCATAGTCCAAGCTAATGGTGTCCCTGTTTGTATTGTTTAAGACAGTTGCCTGGATGCATTCTTCTGGACGTTTGAGACTTTCGGTTCCTAAGGTGATTGCTCTGGCACTTAAATGCAGCCCATGCAAACCTGTTTTCTTTCTTTCCTAACGGATGAAAGCAAGGACATCACCAGTCTCCCGACAAGCACAATACTGTTTTTAGGTGTTGAGTGGGGTTTATTCAGTTACTAACTGTTTCGGCGTCTAGAGCCTGAGACACATGATTGAGAGCTATTCTCGCAAGAAACACTAGGCCTTGACGGATGTAAAAGTTGACTGTTAAACTAATTAGTAACTATGTCTATGAAAGACATGAAACTGTCTAAACGCAGTGCTCTGGGCTAGGACTGAACAGGGTGGCGTGCAAAACATACTGGTGGCGGAGCGTATATTATTCTTTTTGTGAGCCAGTTTGTGTAAAAGACAATTCTTTTACAGATGTTGTAGAACAATAAGGAAAAATGCTACAAAATGTTTTATTGAAAAGCAAGACAGGACTACAAGAACAGGTTACAATCTCAAGGAAGAGCGTGGGTTTAGTTGGAGGGGGAAAAGAAAGGAAAAAAAGAAAAAAGCTTTCCAAAGCATTGCTGACTCTCGCCTCTTCACAGTTGGTCTCACCAGCAGAGGTAGTTTTTCGTGCATAACCTGAGAATCAAACCAGAGCATTGCCAAAGAAAGATGAGCAGGAGCATTACAGAAAACAGTGCCAAGGTTCAAAAAACAAAAAGAAGGACCGTCTTTACATTAATTATAAACGCACAGTTTACCAAAAACTTAGCGTACATAGAAAATATTATGTAAAACTCTGTAAGAATTTCTCCAAAAGCAGATACTTTTTAAAGTACAGTACTGCTAAGGTTTCACTGCATAACTCTGTCAAGTGAAAATCAAAAAATGGAAAGAAAAGCATAAATTGTGCACAGAGGTGCAAAGTTTTTCATCTGTGAGATTCCCAAACTGTAAATCATTAGAAACATTCACATTTCCAGTCACAATAAGAGCCTTGTCAATCTGGAGCACGACGTATGGCTGTTTGCAGTTCCCAAAATTTCAGTGAGGCTGGTGAACATCTGGTCTCATGTAGTTCTATAGTTTGGTCATGGTTTGGCAATGTGAAACACATTCTCCACACAAAGATACTACTATTCATAATATAAGCGAACTAACTTCTAAGCACCTTACCCTCCTCGTTTCAAAGTGACACATAAAAAAAAAAAAAAAAAAAAAAAAAAAAGGCCCATGTTTTGGTTGAGTTTCCCGCTTAAGATTTCAAAAGATGAGTTTCCAATTTTAGGGTGGAATTGTTTAAAAAAACAAAAAAAAAAAACCCCAACAACAATTAGCAGTGACGACGCTTGACAATAATTAGGAGAAGCTTTGAATAAACTTAAGATCAAGTTACAATGGTGCTACACGGTACTGTCTCAAAGATCAGTGTCCTCCTGTTAGCTGTGCTGGCAACAGAATCCTCATTCATAATGAGTATCCAATGAGAATGTGAAAATGATTTGTCTGGAATGTTTTCACAAAGTTGGAGCAACTGAGGTGCGAGGTTGCCCGTCAATCTGTGCATTGTTACTGTTCATGAATGCGACCGGAATTCTTCTCTGATTAGACCTGAGAGAGCATGTCATTACAACCTATGTTTTCATTCACTGTCACGGGCAGATTTTAAAAGGCTTTAAGGCTGTGTACCCAATAAAACCTGCATTTTTTTTTTTTTTTTTGAATATACAGAAGTGGTGGGATGGGTGACAGACTACGTTTCTACATTCATAGATTTATGACTCTGTAAGATGTTTCACATTGTCAGCAATATCTTGCAGCTTGTTTGAACATTAGCACTGAGTGTAATGCTTAAATTACATACATTTTTTTTGTTGTTCATTACAGAGTTCGTTGTAAGAAGGAAAAAAAAAATCACATTCAGCATTTCCAGTATAAAGTATCAAAGGCCCCTTTTTGAACTTAACCAAAGCTATACATGAATTTCAGTCAAATTGGCTTCCAGTTATAGAACGAAAATCTGCTAATAGCTGGTAAATGTCAGCAGTGCAGCAACTCGGGGGGGAAAAAAAAAAAACACACAGAAGCAACCCTAGAATGAAATTGAACGACTTCCCATTAACTACCCAAGAATGAAAGAAACCCAATTTAACTGATCACTTGCATGGAAAAAAAAAATCAGCACCCAACTCCTGACACAGCAGCAATTTGCAAAACTAAGATAACTTTGCAGTGATGTCTTTTTCTTCTCTATCGCACTAAAGGACCCAAATTTGACTTGGTTGTAGTGATCTGGGGAGAGAGCTTGACAACAGACCTGGATTAAACACGTATTTCAAGTTCCTGAAGCGATTAATCACCAGAACTGTAGCTCACCAGACGGAGCTGAAACTTTGTTCATATTGAACATCAATCATATGAGCAGCGTGTGAGTGCTTAGAATGTCGCCAGGCTCCAAATACGCATTTAACCAGGCTCACCTGCCCAAAGACACGCAAGCAACTCTCCCTCAGCAGAGGACAAAAACAGCCTGAGGCAGTAACCCCTTTGCAGAGGAGGAATCTGCAGAAACTGTGGCTTTGACACTGCACTTCATGTCAAAGTTGTCCCCCATGATTTCACATAACCTGCTGATAGCAGCCTGGTCAATCTAAACTAGCCCTTGTTCCATGTTCCCAATGATAATAGACAACTAAGGTAGTAATAAGCCTCCGAGACACGGATTTCCAGAAACGTCAAACATATCTCAGGAACTTTTAGACTCGAACAGCGTGCAAATTTAACCATTTTAAATTGAGCTTATGAAAAATAAGACGTATCAAACATTGCGGTTTGCAATGGCTGGAAAACAGCTGGACTTTTAGAGGAACTGACATAACTTTTAAGAAATTTTACCCTTCTTCTACTAATGCCCTGTTTTTTGAGGACCGTTCTTGGACAAGAATTAGTTCACTGAATTTGTTAAACTGATAATGGATTATTATTCCCAACATTCCCAGATATGCATCTGAATTATTATTCCAATCAGAGAAGCCAGAGCCAAAAGAGCTACATTTTTCCATGGAAAAGACTCCTTGCACCTATGGCACAAGTGAGTGAAAGAGAGAGAGAGAGAGAGAGAGAGAGAACAAAGGGGCGGAGGAAAAAGAAGAGATGTAAGAAATTCTAAAGCTGCTGCATGATGGTCAACATAGACCATACGATGTCCTAAGAAAATACAGATGTGGTAGAAAAAAGGGAGTACAAAGTGCTCACCACAAAGCAAATTACAATCAGTGTACAGAGCAGATATCATACTTACTAACTGATTTTTTTTTTTCAAATATTTAGGATAACTATTACACAAAAAATATATATATATTTATATATATATATCTCAGGAGAAAAAAAAAAAATGGCCTTGTGGCCCAGGCTCAGTCATCCTTTTGCTCTGTGATGGGAGGGGTTCCCGCCTCCTTGGGCTGCAGCTCCAAACTCTCCGTTTCAGGCACCAAGCTTTCCATCCCCTCCTCATCCTTTCCCAATGCCGGATCTTTTCCTCTCTCCATGCCGCCGTCCGAGGACTGGCTGTCAGGTTCCTCCGGTTGGGGATCTGGAGGACCCGTGCCCTCCTCCGCTGGTTCCTTTAACGGTCCCTGAAGAGTGAGCAGCCTCTGGTTGAGGTCGTTGCGTTCCCTCTGCAAGGCCCTGCACAGCTTCTCTAAACGCTCCAGTTTCCCTTGGAGGGCCTTGTAATGCTTGTCCCGCACCGTTTTCTGCAAGAGACATGACCAGCGCGTGTAAGAACTACGATAAAGATATTGTTACTCTAAATAATAATAATAATAATAATAATAATAATAATAATAAAGTTTAATAATAAAAAAGTTTATTTAGAGCCCAATATCATTATTTATAGTCTCAAAGGGCTTTACATGTCCATAACAAAGTCAAATCAAAATTATATTATCCATAAGTTAGAGAAAATAGATAAGTCTTTAGTTTGGTTTTAAAGTTATGAAGAGAATTTGCCTCCCTCATTTCTTTAGGTAGACTATTCCAGAGGAAGGGAGAGCGATAGGAAAAGGCTCGGTAGCCAGCGGACTTCCGTTTAACGCTTGGAATGACTAATAGTCCAGAATCTTGAGATTGTTGGGTAGGAGGGGGAATAAGTCAGACAGGTAGGCCGGCACAAGCCCATGTGGAATTTTGTATGTTAATATGAGGACCTTAAAATCTGCACTTGCATGAATGAAGATCAAAATGAAGATCAGTCACATCCTCATTTGCTACCGCGGAGTTGATGAACATTGTTAGGACATGCAGTGACACCTTTGACTAATCTGATCTCTCAGGACAAGCTTGTTTCTGAAGCACTGAAACCATAAGTCAACTCCACTGCCATCTTCTCCAATCCATAACCCAATGCGAGGTGTATTATAGTGATTTATGACTGCCTGTTCCTCTCACCTCCTCAGCCATCTGCAACAAGGCCTGGTTATTGGTCTCCCATTTGGTCCTCCACAAAGTTGTCTCTTTCTCCAATTTCTTAATCTTCTTGGTCATCTAGTGAGCAAAAATATATTAACACTATAAGTTTGTTTTTGTGTTTTTGTTTTTTTAAAATGAGACTGCTTTACCAAAATATGTTTTGTACTTGCTTGCGGAAAGGCCATAACTGACAAAGCTTTTCTGAGCAGAACAAACCTTCTCCATTTCCTGTCTGAAAGTGGTGAACACTTCGTTGCTCTTTGCGAGAGTGGTCTGAAACTCCTCAAACTTGTCCATGTACAAAGTGAGCTAGAAAAGGGAAATCAGAGTTTTGAAAAAAAAAACAAAGTCAGTCGGATGGGCCATTCACACAAATATTGTTTGAATTTGAAATTCCATCACATTTTTGCACCTACTTGCTGCTTAAGCTGTAGTTCCTGCTCCTTCATCAACTCACATTTGTGCCTTGACTCTGTGGCATCTTTCAAGAGCTGGAGAAACAAAGGTAATTCTACTGAACAAGTCTCATTCGTGCTGGGAAGATACATTCAGTATTTCAAGGTATAAGGCCTTTAGAACTAGGTCCATTTTATGGCAGTACACTACAACCTTGTGAGACAGAGAACGGCGCACAACCACTCAGAAAGTTTGACAACTAGGTTTCATCTTATCCAGTGGGGGATTGGTTATTTTTTAATGGGGGGTGCCCCAATGGTCACTGACACTACTCTATAGTGTATACAGAGGGATGCCAGGTCAACGAAGGGGATGCATTTTGGTCATTCTGCTAACAAGGAGGATGGCATCCCCCCCCCCTCTTCCCCTTACAAATCGCCTACTGATCTTATCACATTATTCACAGCTATTTTTCGGTATTAATGCCTTGCTAACGCAGAGTAGTTGGTGAGCTTTCATGAAGCTAAAGATGAAGCTAAAGCTGCACTATTTACATATGTTGCTCCATTGTAATTAACTTCTCTTTCTGGCACTCTAGCAAAAGAACACGCCTTTTTGAATGCTGTATGTAACAGAATCACCCTTAAGCTCAACAACCTCTTTTTGCCTTAAGTTTGAATCCAAATTTGATGGTCAAATGAACACATTTGTTTTGATGATTTGTATAAACCACATTAACAGATCACCACTATGCAAATAACAATCAACTCCAGAGAGCAAACAGCCCAATATAACCACTATTATCATTTATCAAAACTTTTCAGATCAAAAATGTGAAAACACACCTATATAAATCCTCCACGGTTTTTCAGTAGGTACCATTTGGAAGTGTCAGTATGTTCTAAAGAGTTCAGATCAATTGATGGTATATTGAATTAATGAGTATATTGAATTAATAGCTCCCATACACATAGTATTTGTTTCTGCAAAATAAAATGTTAATAAAATGAACTAAATAAGCCCTGTTTTAATGAGACCAACTGGGTTTGTGTCCAACTGCTGTAACTTGGGAGTCATTTTAGACAGTAGTGTCTGCTAAATTCAATTTGGACCACAGCATTTTTTTTTTTAACAATTTATTTACTTTTGTCTACACGAAAAACTCCATACAGAATAAATGAGACGACTAGGCAGTTTTGTCAATGGTTAGTCTAGCTCTAGAGATGGCAGTTTCTATAACATCCAGACAAACCCTGCTCTGGCTCTTTGATATCAGCAGGATGAGTGAATAACGTGAACGGGGGGGGGGGCGTTCGTTGTTGGGGATGGGGCTGAGTAAGCATTAGTTATACTCACAAAGTCTCTCTCTCTCTGCTGTTTCTCTTCCACTTCTCTCATCAGCTCTGCAGTCCTCTGGAGCTTAGCATCCACAAGCTGCTGTTGTAGCTCTTTGTGCTTGAAGACCTTGTCAATGTGCTGTGGATACAAAGCCATTAAATTCAGATGGAAATTATTAACAAAACACCAATCCCACAAGCCTCTCACTGACACACAGATACCACTGCAACCTCTATTTGATAATGCTATTACACTTCACACTGATAATACTAGATACACTACATATAGATATACTACTATTAATATAACAGTTTAATTCTATAATTATAACTAATATAAAATTACGCTTAAAACACCACAATCTAATCAGACAGCTTTTGCGAAAGTGGTCCTCATGAATTACATTTCGTTTGAGAAAGGTTTTTTACACTGTATTTGCCGACAGTCTTTTAACGCTAGTTACGTCGAGTTTTATAAACTCTCAATGAACATTCCAAATATTAAGCATGAGGCTCGTTTCTAGAACTAGAAAATTTTTTACAAACTAACTGTTAGAAATTTTATTTACTTTAATTGTATAATGCCTAAAATTTCAATTGCCAAAGTCCCTTGTCTTCTGTCATTACACAGTACACCTGATGAATCAATGTGATGGATATTCTTGCACATTCCCACAAGTACATCAAATGAAAGAGACAATCAAACTGCCATTTACTGCACGAGGTGACATAGAGAAACAGACCTAAATGATATAAACCCTCATTAACTTTCTGATGGGCAAGTTGCCTAATCAAGTATTCTGAGAATTCTTCTATGTCTTTGCCCTTTTTTGCCTAGTTTTTGCTTCTTACAAATGACATATGCACTACGTACAAACACGTACATACTTGCAAGGCTTTCAAAAATCCCCTCAATGTGTGTGTGGCATGTTGTTACACTACTGTACTCAGCATGGCAGACTTATAGAATCATATTATATTTTGGTTCTCCACAGGAAATGACCACTGTCACCAGAAGTCCTTAGCTTCCCAGTGAAGTTGAAAATTTCTGCTGGTTTGTGTAAACTACACAGTCTCTGTGATATACGGACACCCTCCAGGTACTGTGCACAGAGCTATGAGGCTCGTTCAGACATGCAAAACATCTAAGCGTCAACCTTTCTGAAATCCTCTGAGCAGCAGTACAGGTACGGGCAACTTATGCCGGGTCGCAACCCTTGGGACATATTCTGCGATTTAAGTATAGTCATTTACATTTTACATAACAGTTACAGCCCTATTAGAGCTCAGTAAATAAGTCAAAACTAATGGCGCTTCATCAACTCCCATTAAACCTCACCGAGGTTAACCATTTCTCACAAGGTCATTCTTCATCACTTCAGAGGTCCAGGTCTCACTGTTCTGCTTCACCACAGAGGGTAATAGGTACCATGTCTAACTTTAATAAATACTAAAACCAGGACGTTTATTGAGCGTTGTCATTGATACATGCAAATAAAGATGGCAGTGAGTGTGTTTTTCCACCCATCCTGACGTAAGTTGACCTCAGCATGGTGACAAGTGAAGCCATTCAAGGCTTGTATCAGGTTGCCTGAGCAATACAAGCCACACATGGGCACAAGGGGCGGGAATCAGCTCAAACCAAGCTGGCGAGGTACAGCTCAGTTAGGCAGAGCTACAGACCTCCTCTCGTAGCTCGTACTGTTCGATGAGTTTCTTCAGTTTCTCGGCCAGCTCCATGTTCTCCTGACGCAGCTTGGTGTTGTGAGCGTTGTGCTGCTCCATCTGAGCCTCAATCTCGTTGAGCGTCATCTGGAAATGCAGCGTGGCCTCTTTCCGCTGCTCGTCATATTCTCTGGATCTCTGGGCATTCTCCTCCTGCGCATCACAACACAGACTTGTTCAGGACAGAAAGGAGAGGCTGCCAGATCACACTATTTGTAAATTCTAATTCTTTCACTCCACGAGGCAAATTTAAACTAATTTCACCTTATGAATTAAGGGTCTTTAAGATACTGTAGAGAAACTATACATTTTAAAGAATAGTGTGTTTAAAAAAACGTTCCACAACTGAACCTTACACAATAATGACCATGGTGAACATTGCTTGTTGAATGCTCACTGCTCAGTCACATCAAACTCTTTCTTAGATCAATCATAGATCTGAAGACTGAATAATGAACAATAGGGTAACAAGACCTATGCAATGCGGTAATTTCCAGAGAGAGAGTATCAACAGGTACTGCTTAAAGATCAGAATTTTCTACACAGAAACACCTCTGCCAACCACTGCTAACAAATGAATGCTGCTGAATCATTTGCATCCATTTACAATGAGACATTAAGAGAACTGCAACATTACCTTCAGGGTCTTGTTGTGTCGCTGAAGCTCTCGGCACAAGCTCTCAAGTTTGCTGCGTGCCAGTATGGCTTTGCTGTGCTCACTCTGCAGGTGGATCTTCTCTTTAACAACCTGCGACTGTTTCTTCTGCAGCACCTTCACCTGCTTCTGCATGCTGCGGCTCTCCTCCAGCTGTCGCATAAAACCAAACACTGTCAACCACCAAGGACAGGTTCCCAGCGCTAACACTGATTTATGGGAGCAGAGGCTGATGCACGCAGGAGTTCTTTATTCTGCTGGAGTATTTTTCTGCGACCCTAATACTAATCTTATCTATACCAAACACGAGAGCAATTACTAATCTGGAGTTTTGTTAAAGTCCTGTCTTACTTTGTGTTGTCTGTAATCATGGACAATACGTTCTGTGTGCTATTGGAACTTACCAGATCAGCATACTTCTTGCACAGAGCAGCCAGTTTCTCTTCTGGAGTGGCTAAGGTGTTGAGAGCTTGCATCAGTAGCAGAACCTCTTTCCCTAAATTGAATCCAAAACCATATGATAACATGTGAAAAGAAGGTCCTCCTATATGAACACAAAATCCAGCAACTGTTTTTTGAAATATTTTTTGACTATCAGGTCATTTGGTTCGGCAACAAACGGTTGAGGTATGCACTTATGACCTATGAAAACCAAACAGACATTTGACCTATGACCCACCGAGTCCTTTTTGCCCTTTGTTCTTGTCTGTAGTGGGATCCAAGTCTCCGTCATGTGGTTCAACTTGACAGTCCTCCCTCCCTGGTGTCTCTCCTCTCACCTCATCAGTACAGCAGCTGTATTCCTGCGTATTATCCTGAGGTGGTTCCCCCAGGTCAGGAGGGGAACTACTGCCCTCAACAAGTCCCCTAGTTGCCACTTCTATTCCACAAACTCCCGTAGTGTCCATGATATGACCACCAAACTAATCAAGAAAACGACACATAAACTCTATCTTAATGTCAGCAATTCGTGTTTTATGTGACTAAACTTAAACGACAGGTGGTTCAGCACAGTGTACAAAGTTAGTGCTTATTCAGCAACCTAGTGGGGTATGGGCCATAATGACAGCAGAAAAGTAAACCACGTGGTCGAGGTAAAACCGACAACAGTGGCACTGGTCACCACATGGGGCATTTTTTTTTTACATGTATCTAACCCGACCTCTTTAGCATGTCTCATAAACAGTTAAAATTCCTTATTTCCTCATGAATAATTTTAAGATGGTTCTGATATCCCGATGAGGAAAATTCTAGGTTTCAAGATCGTTATCTGTTGACGTATGGGATGGTATTTACTGACATTTTCTGCTCCTGAACAGAAAAAAACTCGACTGTTGCAATTGTCCGCCAATTCCGTATCGATACTTTCCATGTTTACTTCTTTAATGAGATTAGTGAAATCAGTTAAACATGAAGCTAATTATTTAGCCTAGCTAAGAGTCGACCCACGTTTCTAGCTTAGAACCAGTGCACAGTAGAACATGACAATCAAAGGGTTAAGAACAGTAACATGTACACTCAAAGTTTAAGAATTGGACACACGGACTGATCGACAAGACGCAACGTAGAGTTCAGCAAGATAATGTAGCAAATCTACACCGTCTCATGTTACCTTGTCAGCTAACTCGATATCTTTGAATCTCAATGTATAGCTACTCTCAATCTATGCCTGCTCAGCTATAGCTAGCTAACTTTACGGGAAACCAATCTGTATTTTCTGCCCTTATCACTAACGTCACATTAATCATGAGAGTTGATTCAAGTAGATACATAAAACACATTTATCGGTATAACATAAAAAACAAATACGTAGCTACCAACAACCAATGCCTCCTATGTAAACTTAGACAGAAACAAGTTAGGTATTTAACCTAAGTTACCTCGCTAATAGTTGCTAGCATAGCTTCCGAGTCAATGTTACTTCCTTCGTAAATAATGTGTATGAAAACGTGCCTTGATTCGTTGTTTATGACATATGAGAGCTTGATTTGTTTCAACCTAACTTATTAAAACAGTGAACAAAAATGGAAACGCTCTTAATCAGGAAAAAAGATCATAACTCATTACAAGACAGCATACCGTACCTGTATGTTTTCAGTGTTAAAATCGGCCCTAGTATCTGAGTAGGTCGCCATGTTGTGACGAAACACTAAAGAGCCGAATTTACAGGCAGTCGAGGACGTTCGGGGAACGCGGCTTTACCAAAACAATACAAACTTATTATTTTTAGTCAGATAGAATTTGAAACTAAAAAAATACTGTGAAGATTGCCCGCTCAGTGTTACATTTGCGACTTCACATAACGTGATCATGTAACTGCTTGCCAAAGTTGGGACATTAAGACAGTCACTCACCTGCACCTTCTCCAGTACTGTACGTATTTGAACGTGTGTCAATTTATCAGCGCACCATACCTCATTAACTAACGTGTGCTCTACATGCAATTAAAAAAATTAATGAAATGAAAAATGGAGGAATAAAAGGTATATCATGTAAGAGTTAAAGCAAGTCTTTGGCCAGATGTTTAAAGCATCATAAAACCCAAGTCCTTTTATTACTGTTTTTCTCAGGCGGAAAGAAACAACCAGATAACTTACAGCCATTTGATTCATTACATGGTCCCATACCACAACAACAGAAATAAGTAAGCTTTTCAAAAATGTTTTCAACATTTTCAAAATGTACATTTTTGAAGTATACCAGTAAATTACATAACAACACAGCACAGTAGATCTGGATCCAGCTGCAGTTAGGAATTATGGACCAGGCCTACAGGAGCCCTATCTATTATGGAACATTGCTGACAGGGAACATTTTGGCGCTAATTCATACTGGCAAGCTTTGAACATCAGAAAGTAAACAAAACCATGAATGAAAGATTCATGGTCCTTTAAGTGCGCGTACACACACACACACGCGTGCACACACAATTCATTGATTTTAGGATGTACAAACACATTTAATGCCTACAGAACATTCTTAATATTCTTTTAAAACTTGTCAACACACATCATACAACAGAATTCCCTCACAAGCTTGGAGACTGCATGGATGCATGGATTCTAAGATGCATTTCCAAACACATCTCATGAGTGTTTGATCTCTCACGGAGTTGTCTTCATATATCCGGTTACAAAACTATGCTGTTTGATCTATGTGTCTGCCTCAAGCATCTTGTCTAGTTCCGCATCCCAGTTTTCATCTTTTTTGTCAACTGAAGTTATAATATCATACTCCTGTAGTTCTGCCTGCAATTCCCTCTCCAAGTCAGCAATCTCTTCTGAAACAGATAAACAGTCATATTCAATCTTAAATTCATTTCAAAAGCAAATCTGAAATGCACGGATTGTTAAACTTTGGGAAAAATGTTTGCGTAATTACATGTCTATAACAGAGGTAATCCAAACCTGAGTGAACTCTTAGAATGGTTGTTACTGTACTAATTACACTGTATAAAACTTACGTTTGATGGGCAACTTCTCTTTGTTCAGCACTAGCTGCTCAATTTCCTTCCGCAGATCTTCCTGATCAATGGTGCTGGAATCAAAGGCATCACTCACAAACTCTGGTACTCCAGGGCTAGTGGACATCTCTTCCTCTTCCTGTTTTCATAATCATGACTGATTTAACGAGGGCATTAAACATTACTTCTCATAACACAGAAGATCTGGAAAGATTTCAAGAGAACAAAACGTAGAATACTTTGCCATTAATGTTGATATGTTTTTCTAGTAGACTACACTGTCTGCAGTTATCAAATCTAAGAAGAACAATGGTCAGAGGATGAGAGATCAAATGCGAGAAATGTATTACCTCATTGTGCTTTGGGATTACACTTATGGCAACTGGAGGAGTTTTTGGTCGGATGTCTAAATTATCACAAATAATATTGTCACACAGTGGCTTAAGACTTTAAACATCTCAAAGAGAGATAGAAAAATAGTATGAAATGGACCAGCAGTGAAACTTAACAGTGTATGAGAATTTATCAGCACTACCCGTGAGATCATCGCCACTGGCCTCTTCTTTTCCCTTCTCTGTGGATTCTGCTGTTTCTTGTGCTGTTAAAGCAGTGAGCTGGGCAGACTGCTTGATCAGCGAGACTCGGTAGAAGTAATTCCTCCAGAACACGTCTTCCTTTACGCTGAGCACACATGTAATACTTTCAAACTGTTTATTATCCCTTATAAAATATTGTAATAATGTCTTGACCATATAAACCATATTGTTCTAAATGTAAGAAATCAGAATAGTATTGTCAGCTCTCAGCACATAATAGGCCTTGGTTAAATATAGGTCACTGTAAAAATAAAGGAAACACCAACACAGCCTCTAAAGATGGCCCTAGGCCACTGAGATCTAGTGACTGAGTTGGCCATTAGACCTGATTTATATAGTTTTGCTTATGAAACCACTCAGTAACCACTCATGCCTTGTGGACACAGGCCTAGCAAGCTTTATTGCCTATTGTGTGTAATAAGACTTTTATGTACTGCTAATACATAAAAGTTGTATTGTACATCTGACTTTCACGTCAGTGAAGATCTTGAAAGACTATTCTTGATGTAAGTGGCCACTCTCTATGGATATTTGGAGCCAAACAATTCAGAGGGACCTGTCTCTTTTGTCTTAAATCTGCCATAGGACTAAGCACTTTGGACCACAAGCTGTAGGTCTAGCTGATAATCCCTTTCCATCAGACCTTCATGCCAACATCACCCAACACACTGTTCTTCATGAAACACCAGCAAGATGGGAAATCTCTCCCACCGAAACTTTTGCCAAATGTTCCCCAACAATCTCCTGATCAAAATTTAACCAATCTAACCAAATTTAACAGGCCGATACATAAAAGATTAAATTATACAAAGCAGTCACTAATACAAATACAAAATCGTTCCTCACTGTTTGGGGACCAAATCAAAGCGCATTTTGTTCAGAAGTTCATCCTCCTGTAGCATCACCAAGGCGACCGGGTACATCTGTTCAAAATCAAAGTGGAACTGCACCCCTGCGGGTGGATCTCGCAGGAAGTTCCTTCGATCCTGTAAAACAACAGTCTAGCTTACCACCAAGAGTACATCAAGTTATGTTCTCAAGGACAAGAGTTTACACTCAAAAAGGGTTGAGGCACATAGCTCCATTGGTGCTGAATTCATGAAAATCTAAAAAGAGGATTATTTTCAAAAGAATGCAGATGAAATACACTGGCATCCTTCAGAACAGTTTTGGTTTTGAAACACACCAGAGTACAAAAGTACAAAAACACTTTATTTGATCAAACACAAAGAATAAAACAGTACATGATACACTCAATGTAACATAAGAACACCTCAGAAATTCTTTGATAACTCACTGCAGACAAAGACAGAATTTGTTGTTGTATTGTCTCCTCCCCACTGTAGCCAACCCAAGGTGGAACAGCAACATCTTTAATGTGAAACATAATTGATTAACAAATAGCAAATACATATTACTTCATGCTTGTTCATGACAATGTTTTGTTTATATATTTTGGGATTCCCTTGCAACTAAAACACACTAAGGTTAGAATAGAACAAAGCATACCTGTCTTTTTTGCTTTCTTTTCTTGCACAAACTTTTCTTGTTCCTTCTGGAAATCTCCTAAGATGGTCTAGGCATGTTAACATACACATATCGGATTACTTGCACAACGTGTCTGTGTGTGTATAGCCAATATATATAAAATATAATTAAAATTAGAACCTTTTCAATGATGACATCAACACTTCCTTCTTTCACACTCTTCTTTAAGGTCTCAGCAGTCTCTGACACTGAATCTGACAACTTTTTGGTGGCACTACTTGCAACGCTGTACATAAAACCTTAATGCAAGAAACAAAATAGATTGCTTGTAAGTGCATTCACATTTATGGGATAGAACATGTAAGTATGAATGTAGGAAACATAACAGTAACATGGAATATACACAATTAAACTGTCAAAACGTCATACTATATGTCAAAACTAAACGTATTCTTGTTATAAAGAGTGAAATTTGTCACCAGGTCATACAAGCTGGATGATCAATATATTCAGCATCTATTTGGTGTCCATTATGAACCATAACGTTTGTTGACATAAGCAGTTAAAATTATACCGACTGTAATGTCAAAACACCTACCACTCAGTCCTTTAACGTGTTTGAAAAGTTGTTCAGCAGGATCCACATCCTTGTGTTGACAATCTGAGTCCTGTTTGTTAAGTTCATTTTCTCCTATAACATCAGCGTTCTCTCCATCCGATTCCTTAACTGGTTCACCCCCCTCCGTTTGAGAACCTTCTGTGCTATCTGAGACAAACCACGAACCCAAGGATTTTAACATTGTTTTGTTTACACAAATAATTGCTGTACACGAAGTTTGCAGTAAAGACCGCCGTGTCTGCAAGGTGTGACACTGCTTTATTCCCGTACTTCCGGGTTTAATCGTTTTTTTTAAAAAACAATATCGTTCATGTGTACTGCACCTGTCACGCAACTGTCCCTGTGCCTGCAACCAGAAAATAATGAAGAAAAAACTTTCATGTCTTTTGTATAGACAATAACATTTTCCCAATGAATCATGGTAGATGAGCGCCTGTCTTTATTTTGTGAACGTTTAATAATAAAATATAAAAAATAAATGAATAAACAGCAATGCGTACGTCCTAAGCTTAAACAACAGGTGGCGCAGGTGAACATGCAACAGGTGTTTAGGACAAGTACTCCCCGCGCGCCTCTAGTGGCCAAGAAAATAAGGTAGCCTATTACTATTGACGCCTCTATTCTGCGATTGTCTAGCAATGCATCCGAACTTTAGGGACTGCGATTACTCTAGTGTCACGGTGCTAGTTCATACCTCTCAGCTGAGTGGATACTATTGGGCAGATGTAAGTCTGAGGATAAACAGTTGAAGTAACATAGTCTTGGCCGCTGACGGACGTCCCACAGTGTTTAGAAAAGGGTTGAATTACCTAAGGTTACGGCAACTCTGCAGCGGCCAATCAACGTTAAGGATGCTTCGACTGAACAGCGTCTATTAGGCTTTAGAAGATGTAGATTTAGAAACAATTTGATCGACGTCAATGTGTTTGTAACTTCCAGGTTTCTCTAGTGAAGTGAAAGCGTTTTTCATTTGATAGTAGTAGGCTGTTTTATGGCTACAGAATTGTTACCTTAAAGTGGACGTCTCTTTCCCCGATCTCAATAGGGTTTTCGCTGAGTGCTTAAATGTGATCGGTCAGGAAAAACCATGGAAGTAATGGATTCTAGATCAGACTTCGGAGCCATAACAAGAGAAAACCGAACCATAAACGAATTGGAGCCTTGGAGACCACCGGAGAACCGCGCGCACGAAGCAGAAGAATGGGCGCTTGTGGATGTCGTTCTCACCGGGGGAGCACCCTGGGGTTTCACCCTGAAAGGGGGACTGGAATACCGTGAGCCACTAATCATAACTAAGGTATATATATGAGACCCTTATCTAAAAGATCTAATTGAGATTAAGATCTCTTCACTCTTTGGCCGATGTAGCCTACCTTAAGCACTTGCTAGAAAGTTAGGTCTTTCTATGATTTATTAAACGAACACTCTCCCCTCACACAACTCATGTCATTATTTTTGTGGTTTTGCCTGTCAGCATATTGAGACATGAGCATCCATAATTGGAAAAATTTCTCTGAAAATATCTCATTCAAGAAAGTGTAATGATGTCTTTTTGAAGAAACCCCAATTTTACAATTCCACTCTCTCTGTCCTCATAGCGAGTCACTTTGGGAGCCATCGCGTCCCCCTCCCAGGCTAAGTTTAGTCTGTGGAGGAGAACGATCTCCCGCTTTATTTGTAGATTTCCGATTATGTGTTTAACGAAGTGTTTCACTCCTTTCCGGTAAGGATAACCGTTTTTCTCAGAGTACGGTAAAATGTATCTGCGATTCTGATTGGGTGGTCATGTATTTCAACGTTGGGTCTTTCCTTTCACACCTCATAGTGTATTTGGTTTGAAAACAGAACCCTGTACTTTGTCTTTCTATGGCATGTAACATGCTCCTTCCAAATATCTCACTCAAAGATAGACCTATGTTTGAAATAGTCAGCTCACCTAACAGATGCTGACAATCCTATAGGAGTGAATATTGACACTGAACAGCTCTTTATATAGGAGACTGCTGTAAGGGCATCATTTGCATCTTGTTTTTCATGCATCACTTATTCACAAAAATCTGCCTGCAATGCTTTTGGTTCTGAGGGCCCTCACAAAGAAAGGTTTTGTCATTTTTCTCTACTTAACTGAAAGTGTGGTATCTGTTCTCGGAGTCCACCGTGACAACTGAAAGTTTAGTTTCACACATAAATGTGGACAGAATTTTGTTATAGAAATTATCTACGCTTCTCCCTTACCTGGGACTTTTCCAAAAGCAACTGGAGTCAAAGACAGGTTACTTTCAGACAGCGAGGTTACTTTCAGTTATGTAACTGATTCCTGTGGTGTGAATAAGCAGTCAGAAATAGTGGAAAAGGAAATAGCAGATCTGAAAGGTGTTGGACACTATGGCAAAGCTACTTAACTAGAGCAGCACTCAATCATTAACCTATATTACCTCTATGATTGTTTCTATGTCCAAAGTACATCCCTGCACTAGACTTAAAATAATTATTGTACATTTCAGTGAGCTGGACTGGTTATTTGTAGGGGATGTAGCTTATTGTGTACCAGTCCTCAGTTCTGTTGTGTTCAGGGCTAAAACGAAAGAAGCATTACAGTACACATTGCACCAGCAGTGCCAGGAGTCAGACAGGAATGTATAAGATTTGTGGGATTGTCTAAATGTACTGAGTTATTCCTGTCTGCCCTTGGGCCAATAAAAAAAGAAAAAGGATTTGTTATTGCCCTTGTGATAAGGCATGTGGGAAATGTGCAGTTCTGAATTAGTATTTTTTTTTTTTAAATGTCTTGATATCAGACCAGAGCAATTACTGTGTGGGAATATTTCTACAGGTTTGTAGGTATGGCTTTTGGTATTTTATTCATATTATATGTTTTTTTTCTCTTCTCCTAATCCCCAAAATGTTAAGCATTGTTGGCACCTACCATAGCATCAGTCTCTCTTCCACTTTATTTGAGGTGGATGAAATTAGAGGATTTCTTGTTTGTCATTTTCTGATTGTGTTTATTGCTTTTGAAACCACTTTAAAGAGGATCACAACAAAGTAGAGAAGCTGGCTTTAGTTAAAGTTTCCAACATATCCAAAGTTTGTTTATGTCCAGGGCCTCTTTTATAGTTTTCAGTAAAGTGCTGAACATTATTAATATCTCACAAAACTATTTGGAATTTTTTATGCGTTTGTTTTCTAAATTCCTGTGAAATGATAACCAGTCAACTTGGCATTTTCCTGGATCACAAGTTCTATGAACCTAGATCAGTAATCTCAATATGTCCATAAGGAATTTATGATTTTCTTTTTAATTAGTTCATAATTGCACCGTTATATTTTATTTATAAACTACTGAAATATAACACAGAACAACATTATGTATCACGACATCATGTATTCTACCAAACTATGTATTTACCGTAACATGTCTTCTGCCACCAAACCATAGACTCTGTGCCCCCCCCCCCCCCCACCAAGCCATTTGTTGTCTCCGAACCAAAACAACAGCTCTTTTTTTGCTTACAAAACGACTGTTTCACTACAGAGAGAGGCTTTTGTCCATGTTTCTTTTAAATAATGTAGTCCTGCATCCTGTTGCCCACATCTCCTGCTTCAGAAGAAAGGATGGAATGTGCATCAGGTCTCAATATTGGTATCTTACATTTCAACCTCTTGAATTTTTTACCGGCGTGCTCAGGTTACTGTTATCGTCTCTGCGAGGACCAAACACAATGTCCATCTTATTGCAGCACATAGTTTGTGCTTCTTTCTCCACTGTCAGCAGGCTTGGGCCTTTTGTACCCTTTCTGTTACGCAAGTGGAATTCTTTGTTCATTCTTTATCTCTTATCTTCTCAAAGTATTTTGACTCCAATCAGGACTTTGGCAGTTGCATGAATGTCACTACCGCTGAGTTCTTTCCACTAGGCTGTGTCTGCCTCATTAAAGCAAATAAGTTCAGTTTTGGCTCATTAGAGAATCAAGAGGTGATGGGGAAAACACTTTGGCTGCATTTTTAGACGCTGATGCCAGGGTGCACTGCATCTTGTTAAAGAGCTTTTAGATGTTAGATGTTAGTGTCTCTACCGTGGTTCTGTGGTACTCACAGCTGCTCAAAGACATTTGTAACTACAGCCCTTTCCTGTCAGATTGTGTATTTCATGTCATCTTAGCTAAACTTGTCTTGCATGTGTTTGCTATGTAGGTTCATTGGAAAAGAGCTTCTGCCAAATGAATAAATGTAAATGAAATTTAATTTATACGAAAGCTCGGTCACTGACAGGGAGCTGTTTGCATACTGTGTGTATGAATATACATTTTTTCATGCACCCCATGACTTGTTCAAAATGTGGTCAGTTACATTCAATATAATTATCAGCCTGGCAGGTACAAATAAGCAACTAATTATTTCCTATATACTTGCCCTTAAAAATAATTAGGAGATTAATAGTTAGTATCAAATGCTCCATAAGACACGTTTTGGAATTTTAGGGTAATGCATTAATATGTAACAAATGGACATGCAAAGCTATTATATAGGGTGAGAGGATTATCAGTTAATTAAGTACATGGAATAGAATACATAAAATAAGTTTTTAACAACTCAGTGATATTTTCTTATTAGCCTGAGAGCCACCCTAATTAGTCTAATTTGACTGCCGACGTTAGCGGTAGTGGAGCAGGCTTAACTGTATCTCCCTGCTCACACTCTTCCATGTGAAAAACAGTGGAACTGTGTCTATCAGACAATGCAAGGCAGCTGTCAGACGATATGACATGGACTGTCATGTTGAGGTTGAGAGTGAATGAAGCAAAATTATATCAGAGTTTGCCAGTGTTTCCAACAGCTCATCAGTGAGGCACAAGTCCGGCACGTCCTTCCTGTGACATCCACAGCGCAGCTGCCATGGAGCGGGTTTCCCTTTAGACACAGCGACAGTGAAAGGAGCTCATGTTTGTGGTGGAGACACTTATAACTGGATGAAAGCAATGGGTTATTAACTAACCACATAGTCATATGAGACACACTGGCCACTTCTTCTCTTATAATAATATTTGCCCTATGCTGGTTTCTCTGGTTAAACTTGAAATGCTGGCTCATAAACCGTGTATTTAAGAGTAAAAATGATAAATTTGTTTATTCTTTGTGGAATGCAAAGAATAAACAAACAAAATACTGTCAGTAACTGTAATCTTTTAAACTGTTTGCTCATGCTCAGTGTACATCAGTAGTAAACAGTTGTGTGATAACCGCGTGCGTGTGTGTTTTCATGTGTGTGTGGATGCGTGTGTGCATGTGTGTGTGTGTGTGTGCCCACACATGCGTATATGTTTTATCAGGTAGAAGAAGGAAGCCGGGCAGCTGCTGTCAGGCTGCAGGTTGGAGACGAGATAGTTCAGATAAACGAGATTCCGCTCAGTGGCTACAGACAGGAGGCAGTGTATCTGGTGAAGAGTTCCTATAAGACGCTGGCACTGCTGGTCAGAAGGTAAGATAGAGCATACACCTGAACACAGGCCTGTCACTATTACTATCATATTACTATTACTCTCATTTTTAATCATTTGCTCTCCCCCCACTGGCTCCGATCAATGCCACTTGTTCTTTGTAAGAGGACATAAGAGAAGATAATAAGGAATATAATTATGTAACAAAGGCTCAAGAACAAAGAGACCTGCGCTCGCTGTCTAAACAGTTGCCCCCTGTTGTTTTATATAACGACCCCAAATTTATTCTTTACACTTTTTTTTCCAAGCAAAAGGAATAACTTTATACGGAACTTTACATCATATGGAAGCATTGGTTTTGACTTGTTTGACATAAATATGTGTTCCAGTTGGTCTCTAATTGAGTTAACAGTACTTGCAAAATGTAACCATTGAAATTTACCATGTCAAACCAGGAGGGATGCTGAAATTGAAAACAACGGATATTTTAATGATAGTTGACCATTATGATGTATATTATATTGTCCTAATGGTTTATCCAGGCTGTGTTTAAATGATATAAGGTGTTAACCTCACTGTGTGCCAGTACCACTGTGCTTTACCATAGAAGGACGGTGGGACAGAATTTGCGCAACACATGCATTTTCAAGTCATGCCCATTTCTTCTGTACAAAACCCCATCACGCTTTTCCTAGTTTATTCAAAAGCATTGTGTATCTGTTTGATTACCTTTCAACATTTAAAGACCTTATTTCCATAATAAGCAAGAGTGGAAACTGGCTATTCATAAGCTGTTTTCAGAAAACTGAAATCGGTTAGGAGGGAGAAAGTTATTTTTTCTTACGTATTCTGAGAGCTGAGTTTCACTAAGGTCGGCTTTAGCGGAATCAGTCTCTAGACTGACCAGCCATAGTTAACGTCTGAGTATGTAATGGGTGAAAATATCTCCTGTGTCAAGGTATCCATGGCCAGCACTCCTCCCAGGTTTGTACATACCAGACCTAAGTTTTCATTTTGTGGAAGGAAACAATGTGACTATTGTGCATCCATCAGTTTGCATCAGTACTGTTACTCCAGAGAAGATAGAGTCTCTTTAATAGGCTATTACTGTTACCTTGCCTCAGTGTGCATGTCTGTAATCAAGTTAGTGCTGTAAAAATGATAGGGTCTCAGTTTAGCAGCTCAGTGAATGGTAGTGGAAGGTGTAAAAAGTTCCTCAAGACTGCACAATACCCCTGGTCTCAGTTCATTCTACTTTCTCAAACATTCTGCCCTAAGCAAATTAACATAGTCTTGTGAGTGAGAGTCTCTTGATTCTGAAGCGCTTTATATTGAGATTTGCAGCTTCTAGCTCTGATTAGAGGGGGCAGAGATGCTTTCTATTGGATGACACCATTATTGGGGAAAGTGGAGCAACAAAAGGGCTCATTTTCCATTTGAGCGCACGCTATTGCACAAAAGAGCACTGTGAGTTGGCTATTGTCTGATGCCACCAGGGCCCAAGTCTTTGTCTGGATTCCAGCACCACGTCCCTGAGGCCCCAGGGCCTGCGTCATGGCAGGGACAGCTGGCAGGTAGCCTTCATCAGGGGCCAATGAAAAGATTCAGCCCTTGACAACACCTCCAGGGTCTCACCAGACATCTCTCAGGAGTGCTTAACAACCGATTAATGACTGTGCCTGGGTATAGAAAACATTTAATTTAATAAATGTTTAATTTAATTTTCCCTGAGCACCTAAGGGCTGCTCTTGGCTGTGAGATGCAAGGCGTTTTTAATCATTGTGCAATAGATCATGTTTTGAGGTTTGTCTGTACAGCTGAGTATGCTCCCAAAAATGTGTCTTATCTACATGATAAATTTGCACTCTGGTGCAGTCATTAATTGTTCATTTAGCGTTAATGGTTCATTTTCCTGCTTTTAGTTTCTGCTGCAAGTTTCCTTATTAAAAATCCTTCAGGCTGTCATTTGGCAGGGGTCCTCTTCATGTTGTTATGTTCCAAGAGATATAAATCTAAAAAATGATAATCAGATGTAGGCATTTGGAGTATGCTTTAAGGTGCAGGACAGCTGTATTCTGTAACAGTTAAACTGGGCCATCTAGTGGCAGAAACTGTTCATAGCTGGGATTAGATTAACAATAGGGAAGCTATTGTTGAGACCACACAGTCTGTTGGTATTCACAAAGGTGGATCTTTTCCATGTATAGTGCTGCTGAAAACATTTTCCAAAATATTTAAGAGGATTTTTTCAAAAACGTTGCATTTTTGTCTCTTTGTGACAGAGCGTCATGTCTATCATGGTTTATGTCCAGTAGATTTGATGCTGGCGAGCTTTCAGAATTTATCTAGCAATCTAACAGCCTTAAATTTTAGTTACTTTATTCTATTTTAATCTCTTTGTTTTTATACTATTTTGAGATCACAACAGTATGTTTTAAGTACTAGATTATTAGGTCTTGTTCCCATTGTGCTGTCTTTGAATGTGAGAGTAGCACGGTTCCCTGAAATCAATAAGCAAAGGAATAGGCTACACTGCTTAGCTTAAGATGTTTGCCTGAAAAAAATTCATACAGTTGTTTTTTTAAGAGAGAATGTGTGGGTACATTTTTTCCCTGCAGTTTACCTTTCATACAATCAGTAAAATGCTTTACTCAACAAAGAACTACTCATTACTTTTCAAGCTGCTCTAAGCTTATCTTGAGCCTATCTTGAGTGTATGCATAGGTTTTATGACCTTTAGCATATGGTAGAAGAGTAGAAAGACACCACTGATCCTGAGGCATAGAAGCGTATCTTGTATAATACATGTGACAGACACTGTAGTTCTACAGCACCTGCACTAGCAGGCCACTGCTACTTAAACTCTGAATCCAATTACCTCCTACAAAGCTGGTCAGGACTACACTAGGATAGGACAGGCAAGTACCAATTTTGTAATAAGTTAAGGATATGTGAAGATGTTACATAATTTTTTACATGATGACTGTAAGACAAGTGTACTTCATAATGTTATTTTAATGTCAGTTTCACAGACCTCTGCCGTGAGATTTTATGACATGAACTCGGTTACCCCCCCCCCTGTTTTTTGAAGAATGGATGGTTCCATCGTCTAGGTGAATTCACTGTGCTCAGTGGGATTGGCTGAGCTGTGAGAGCTCATTGTTTTGGTGAAGTGTTTTGGGGACAGAATAATCTAACAAAAGGGGACTAAGGTCTTAGTGAGCAGCAGTTTACATTATGGAGTTCCACTAGAGGCAAAAGAACTCAACTTGATTCAACTTTTCAGGTACATTAATCCATCATTTTCTTTCTCTCCAGAATGCTGTGGAGGTGGCCTGTGATCACCTTTCAAAAGTCATATTCTGTGTATTGTAAAGAGTTCATTTTATCCATTTTATAGGAGGAGACACATTTGTACCTCTTACCTCAATAATTATTATGGGATGTAGTCTATGGTTTAATTTACCATGCTGATATTGAAGCAACAAATGCCAAAGTGCACAAATTTGCCCAGTGGATTTAACAAGGTCATGTAAGTGCTTTGATACAGACCTGATAAATGTAAATAATTTCTTAGTGATGTAAAAGTAGCATCTTGTCTTGAAGTGTAGGGCAGAGGTTTACTCCATAGAATAGAACTGAAGTATGTTTTTAAAGAAGAGGGATACGCAACCAACAGATATATTTAGAAATTTTAACCACATATTTTTTTGCTTTATAATTTATGACTGACTTTACTTGGATATACTACATTTGTTATTCATTGACAGCACCTCCATAATATTTCACGTGATACAGCAAATCAATATCCCAGTATTGGCATAGAACCAGTCATAGTCCATTTGAAAAAAATCCATGTTTATTTCAGCTTTTTAACTTTAAATGCCCTAAACTAGAAAGCCTACCCACCAAATGATATGCCGTATTTTCAAATTGTATTTTTTCCTGTATTGACATCTGCCTGGCTCTCAGCTCTCAGATGCTTTGACACCTGTTACATCATCAGCTGGTGAAACCAGTAGTAAAGATCAAGCTCAGGGATTTGTTAAGCTGCCAGAGTTAGCTCAGTGTTGTTTAGGGGAAAGCCAAGGACCCCTTCCTTCTGCATGAATATGCAACGATATTTATTTGTTTATTGTGCCTTATTTATTTAAGAAATGCTTTGTAGGTAGGATTGATCAAGACAAGATGGAGTGATAACACTTTAAGACATTTTTTGAAACAGTGTATTTAACTGTGAGTTTTTATATCTGTGCTCTGTCAGTTCCATGCACATTTCTTCCGTCCGTTATAAATTGCCTCTCGTCATTCTGTCTCTGCTGATTCAGCCACTTCTTTCTCTGTATGTAAATACTTGTGTGAGCTCCTGAGGTGACTCAGTCATGTGAAATAAGGGATGATCAGCACTTCCTTGTGTTTACTTTGCACTGCTCTTCTCTGCTGCAGCTGTAGTGGATTAGCACTCAGCCATAGGGTGAGATTCCACCTCCATACAAAGACACACTGTTAGCTCCTAAAGGCCACTTTCTCTCTGTCTGTCTGTCTGACTGTCTGTCTGTCTCTCTCTCTCTCTCTCTCTCTCTCTCACACACACACACACGTATAAGCCATTTGTAAACCTTACCTGTGTGTTTTTTTGGTACCTCAGGTGGTTGTTCAGTCAGTCACATTTTTAGTGTTTTGTATTTTTCATCCAAAAATGTTCTTTCTTTATAACAACTGACAATACAATCAAAAGTACATATATATACTATGCTGCTAAAGTGACATTGAATTTATAGTTTATTTGTTTATTTTCAAATGTTAATGTTTTTAAAAATTTAAGGACTTGTTTCTAGCCAGTGCAATGTCATGGAGTGCTTAAATAACCTCTTTGAACAGCAGTGTTTGCACATTGTTGTAAGTCTACATTTTTATCAAGACCTTTTTTGATACATGAATTGATATCTTTCAGAGTAGTGCTTTTATTGGCAGCACCGGGAGTACATAGTGGCTTTGGGAAAAGATGGAGGTGCCCTGTCTGTCCCCCTTAAGCCTGGTTGTGATTATGATGGCACTTTCCATTGTATGGCCTCAGTCTGTCCCTATTCATGCTTCATCCTGGTTTTATGACTGCTTTCTGTCAGACAGACTGGCTGTTTGGGCTTCCAAACAAACTGAGTGGTGATTCAGCTAATGATGACTTTGAACAATTGTTATTCATATATTTTAGAGAAGAGTACATATGAGGTGTATACACATAGGGGTATTTTATGCTTCACAGTTTTACTGTACCAGTTTGTCATTGTGATAAAATGCAGTTGATTTTATGTCTTTATTTGACTGCTGTGGTGTTTTATGACTTTGACAATAAGGTGCAATAATTTGGTAGAGGTCCTAGCCCTGGACGTGATAAATTACATGTTATTTCACGCGTTCAGGCATTATGTGTTTGAACAGTTATGCCATTAATAGTAGATCATTCTGAAGCCCTACCCTCAGGTGTTTTTGAATCTTAAACATAGTGAATTTGCCCATTACCATTGTTACTCTTAAAAGCACAACGAACATATAAGTACAATCAAACAAACAACTCACAAAAATTCCACAATTGTATGTGTTTATCTTACAAATTACCAATGCCCTCTCTCTCTCTCTCTCTCTCTCTCTCTCGTTCTCTCCACACACAGACACAGACAAGCACACACTCATATGCATATACACCCTGTTTCTGGAGCTAAACCTTTCATAATCCCTAAGGAAATCTCTTGTTGACTAGGACACACAGTTTGAGCCTCCCACTTAACAGTAGTGGACATCGTAAGGGACTGTACTGTGTGTGAAGTGTGTGAATTTTGAGGAGGATAAATGGGATTCCTTTGACGTAAGTTATTGATGTGCCAGAGGTTTATGTGTTTACATGTAAAAAGCTTTTGCTAATAGAGATCCCATTGCTGAAACTTACCCTTAGAAGCATCAGATGAGTGCACTGAAGTGACAACAAAAAGGAGTGCTTTAAACAACTTGTAAGATTTACTTTAACTATTAATTTGTGTTTTTGAAAGAGTGAACACATGCTCTGTTTTCAGGTGAATAATGTTTCTAGTATATTGAGCCTCCAGACAACCAGTGATTCAGTTAATTTAGTGATTAATTAATTAAGTGTTTTTGTTTTAGTTTGTCTTTGTGCATGCTCTCTTTGTGCAGTTCTAAGTCACACCTGATAAGCTCATGTTTTTTTACTGTAATGCTTTTTAAATATTCAAATATTAGTATTACCGCCAGTATTTTGTGAGTAGGCCTTGTAAGTGGCCTTAGGGTTACCCCTCCCTACTAGAATATCTGTTGGGGCTCAACTGTATCCCTGACAATAAGACCAGTGTGAACAATGACTATTTGCATTTCTATGGGACGCCATTTATACCGACAGGCCAACATCAAGATGCAGGCTTTTTTTTTTGTATGTGCTTCAGTTGTAGAACAGTGCTAACGGTAAACTACTCTCACTAGTACTCCTGTATTAAATTAGACTCAACAGAATCAGGAATGCTTGAAAGCTTTTATAAGCGCCTCATGTTGACCTAACCTCTCTGTCAGTTTTAAAGTTTTAATTGGTATAATAAGGAAGAATATTGTATGGGATATAAATTTTGTACCAGATAATCATAACAGAAAAAGTACTGTACAAGTTGGCTTAAGGTTTCTGTAATTACTCTCTTTAGTGCCCCCCCCCCCTTTGGAGCAGACTAAATTACTGCCAGACAATGATGTAAATTTAAGCTTATTTTAGCTTTTCGTAAGTATTCCAACCATACCTTTTTCGCATTCCTAGAAGAAGAGAAAATCTTCTGCTATTTTTTTACACTTTTGACTTGATTTTGGCATTTAACTTCTGTTCAAGAAACCATGACAGGTTTGAAAATTCCTTTCCTTAGTAAAACAGACACCATGAATGGCCTTTAAGAAACAGTGAACAGCTTGAGCAGAATGGGAGACTACTGATCTTATTTTGTAGCAGATTCCAAAGCTAAGCCCCTGTGGCCTGCACAACACAACACAGAATCTGTACTGAACTAGGGCCATATGGCTGGTCCTTTTATCTCTCCCCATGTCTACCACCAGACAGAGTGCTGGCTGCCTTGGTCAGTCTAAGATCAATGCATTTGAGTTAGTGAGTGAGAATTTTCCAATAACTGATTTACACTGTAAAATAACAGAGAAAACCATGGAAGATCGCTTTCCAGGAATCTGGAAATAATCTCCCCATTCCCCCCATATTGAATGTAATTGTTAAAACTCTTTTACAGTATGCTGTATGTATCAACTCATAAACATTTGAGGCAACTGATTTCCTAAAAAATTAAGAAACTAAACCCTGAAATTTTGGTTAAGGGTTATATCTTGAAATTTTTGAGGTTTGTTCTAATTAGGGCTCTCCATTCATTGAATGTTTTGTGGTTTATATTAAGTCCAGATTGCTGGAGTACATAGATAAATAGTCTATTGGTCATGACTATTTCACAGGTGAAATATTTAAATATTTTTAGTATTTTTGTTTGTGAAAAACATTTAAGTCCAGCAAGTACAATGCCGAGAGAAAATGCCAGTGTAAATTCTGAACGCAATCATGACACTCTGTTGTGCAGAAATACCTGTTGTTTTTTGATACCACAGTGAAAAATTAATTTTCATACTTTTTCCATAGCTCAGTACAAGCAGTTGCAGGCAGTTGAACCCTATTATAAATTGAATAAATAAGATTTAGATTCTTTGGGCAACAAATGGTACCTTTTTATTTTCAAGCTGTTTAATTTCGTATTTAGCTAGAACTTACACCATTATGCTTGAGTTGTACATATACTTTATCTTCCACTTCCGAATATGATTGTGCTTGACTGTGCAGTTTCTGTCTTCCTCCTCATTGTTGTGCAGGAGGATAAAATGGTGAACATTGCAACACAAGCAATGCCTGCAGAAACTGATGTACATGTGGCCAGGAGTTTTCTTACCAAGATTTTAAGAAGTTCTATGAGGTATCTTGTAGCTGACGCTTTTCTAATTCTTCCAGAAATCCCATCATCCTCAGTACCCTGTGTGTAGCTCTGTGATTTCAGTCAGCAGCTAGCCCTTCTCCACCCAGGTCTCTCCAACATCACGTCTCAGACCATGTGGTGACTTAGCTGTAGCTGCTCACATGTGAGCTTGGATTAGCCTTTAAATCTGATTACCGTCTTGTCATTTTTACTGGCTCCCATCAAACTGGTGATCATCAGTCCTCACCTTTCCGCTTGGACTCCATTAATCAAACTATTGATTTTGTGGTAGATATGGAAAATGGGTAGATATGGATTTTAAATTATTTTGTGATGCTTTGAGATAATGTTTTCTTCACTTTCTTCCATGCATATCAGGAAGAATCGCTTCAAAGGGTATGTGCCATTATTAGTGAATAGTTTGTCTTCACTGAGTAATTAGTCATGTAATTACACTGGTGATTCTTTTACATGTGGTTTTCATGTCTTATGATTGCTGGTTTGGTCAAGTTTTAATGCTCTGACTATGAACATTGTAATAAGGATCTGCTAATTGTTTTGCAGTATGAAATCTTGATAATGTTCATAATTATTTTACATAGCATCTCCCAACCTGCTTCTGTGTGTGTCTATCTACTTGCTAGGAGGAATGAACCCTCATGCAGACCTCACTCATGGCACTCTTCTAAACTGTCAGAGAATCTTCCAGGAGCCCCTAATGATCATTCAACACCTGTTCCTGAACCTGTCTGGCAGACAAAATATACAAGGTGATTGTCTTGAGGCTGTCACCAGTGAAAGTCCTATTTGTAATCTACATTTTATTATTGTAGTTCATCATGTTGCGGGTATGTAGTCAACTGCAGTGTGTCAGCCAAATCCAGATCCTGTGACCAGAAGTTCTGAATTATTGGTCCCTGCTTTTATCTTTTTCAGTCCCACTTCAAATGACCTCTCCAACTGTTTGGACCACAATAATGTGCAGCAGCTCTCTGGACAGTTCAGTTCCATGGGAAAAATGGACAATATAGAGCGCCCTTCTCACCTCTGCCCTCGAGGACGTTTATCTTCCACCGAGAACGATAATGACCACTCACTAGGTCATCATGACTCACCCTATAGCCCATTTTCATCATGCACTCCAGACCACTGTCTATCCAGGAGCAGCATGAATTCCACAGAGAATGTGTTCTACAGAGGCAGCTCTAGTGAGCTGGCAGGCTCAAATGACCGACACAGATACTTGCAGTTGCCAGTGGGAAACTGTGGCCGAGTGAGCCCTAGGTTGGAAGAGCAGGCGGGCTACAAGTTCTCCACCTCTGTGAGGTCAAATGTTGGCCCTGTGTGGCATGTTCCAGAGAAGAGGTCTGTGGCTGCATCCTCACCACCCCCTCCTCCTCCCCCTTTGCGCAGTGACAGTTTTGTTGCTACCAAAGTTCATGAGAAGAGCTTGGTCATCCCCTACTCAGAAGGCTCTGGGGTTTATTCCCAGCACAAATCCCAGAGTAGAGTTACTGACAGGCAGTTTGATACCCACCATGCCACTGAAAGACTTGAAGCACAACACAGTTATAACCCACCACCAAAGATGGATCTTCTCCATCCATACATAGCTTCTGAGGATTACAACTGCAATCGGAGCATCCCGAATAAACTCTTTTCTTTATCCAGTGCAGATGTAAGACAGGGCCAAAATCCTTTTGCTGGCCTCCACCAACACGAGCGCCAGCGCAGTGATGAGAGCCCCTTTTATCTGCACCCTAAGACTGCATCTGCACCAAAGACACAGAGTGTAGGCAGCTATTACCGCAGCCTACAGGACCTCCCAACTAATACATGCAGCCAGAATAAGGCAAGAACCTCCATGGCTTCCCTGTCCAGCACAGCCCTAGACCAGAGCACAGACAATGGAACCCACTTCCGCTACTACTGCATCACAGCCCAGCAGCCTACACAGGCAACTTCTCAGTCACAAGGGAGGGTGGCAGAGACATGGTGGACAAACTCAGAGAACTCAGTCAGTTCCCAGAAAGCCATGAAGGCTAAATATCCTTCACATCACCCTCAGTATTCTGAAAGCATGAACTCTAAACAGACAGTTGGTCTTCCTCCACCTGATGTAGTGCATGTTTCTCCAGGTGCTCTAACACCTAAGCCCTACCCTGAGGAGCGAGAAATGGACAATCAGAGGAAGAGTGATGGAGAGATTCCAGAGACCCCATTCACCAGATACCTGGTCACTCACCATGCTGAGCAGAGAAATCCTGCAAGTTCTCCACAGAAAGACTCCCTTCAGGATCCCTGGGTTTCACTAGACGAGCAAAAGATCTGCCCTCATAGGACACCCATGCTGCATTCTCTTGCTCAAGAGAACAAGAACCTGTTAGAGAAACACCTAAGTTCAGTCAGTGGTGATACCCTTCAAGAGGCAGTCGACCCCTCTAGTAGCAAACATGGAAGACGCAGTGATCGTTATGCAACCACGTTGCGGAACGAGATCCTGCAGAAGAAAGCCCAGTTGCAAAAGAGCCGGAGTGCTGCCACTTTAACCTACTCTAGTGACGTGATGGAGGATGACCTTGAAATCTGGAAATCTTCAGAGACTTCCACTTCCTCCTCTGATGGTTCTTTCACCAATACCTACAAGGACCATTTGAAAGAGGCTCAGGCAAGGGTACTTCAGGCAACCTCCTTCAGGAGAAGAGACTTGGAACTTCCTAGTACTGAACTTCTACCTGGCCAGGCAACCTCAAAACTAGGACTTGCTGGTGGCCAAGTTTCCAGAGTTGGAGGCCGAAAACGTTTCTCAGTGGACAAAAGAGTGCATTCCTTCTCAGAGCCAAACAAGATCAATGAGGTAGGGGTGGAAGAAAAACCTTCAAATCGTGAAACTGTCAAGTCCTTTGTGGATCGATGTAAATTCTTTGAAGGGACATCCAAACCAAATTTTTCCAAACCAGTTACAAAACAGTCCCAACAAAGCCCTAGTGTGGACAGCAATGGAAGCAAGATCAAAGGAATGCCTAATAAGGGGACCAATGAGATGACCCAAAATAGAGAAGCATCCTTCAAACAGTACATGAGAAGCCATGGTGACCCCAATTCTGAGACTAGACAGAGTCTGGTAGATCAGCAGCGGCTTGGCACATTTGCAGAGTATGAGGCCACCTGGAACATACAGAGGAAAAGTTCAGATGGGAAGACATCTGGGAGATATCGCTCTGCTGAAAACATCCTTGATTCAGGGGTGGATGAAGGTTTGATATCAACATGCATCCATGAGAGGTCTCGGTCCTCTCCATCGGCAGATTTCTCTGGACAGGTGAGACAACAAACACAACCTGTTTTCCCCCATTTTCCAAACTTTTGAATCAGGTAATTTGCTAATGTGTAATTGTTTAATTAATGGAAAGTCTGTTACCATGCCAGAGCTGATACTGACTGATTAGACATGATGTTAGGGTGTAGTTAAGTAAACTAAATGATTGAATGAAGATGTCCTCAATACCTTTCAGAAAATCCCTCTGCCTCTGCGGAAATCTTTGGAGCACTGTCTTCGAGAGAGCAAACCTGACCAAGAGGAAGTTCATATCACCAGGTTAGGTTACCATCAAGCTGTCCCCATTCCTGAAATTGAGCTAATTTCCAGAAGTCCATATGCTATCAAAACTAGGCACACAAACCTCGTGAAATGTGATGTGATTAATTAGACCAGATAAGCATCATCAGTAGGAGGTCTTGCCATTGGCAATGGCAGTCTGACTGTAATGTGAGACAATATGTTGGTATGAGAGGTGAGATATAGGGAGGAAGCCTGTCTGGGTGGAAATTAAGTTCATCAGTGGCTTGGACAGAATGTTGCTCTGTGCTCATTGTGGTCATTGTGGCCAGCAGGAAAAGTGGGTAAAGCAGGAAAAATGTTTCTTTGAGTGCAAGATCTGCTAGCCTCATTCCAGTTTTCATGTGTTTTTCTCCCTCTACGATAACTAAAAACCATGGTATGATATTTAACTGTATTTAATGTTGTAAGTGTGTGTGTGTGTGTGTTTGTGTGTGTGTGTGTGTGTGTGTGTGTGTGTGTGTGTTGCGGTCAACAGAGGAACTTTAAAAATTGAAATCTTGTGGGAAACTAAAAAGCCCTACTGAATGGAGTTGTATTTGAATAACGCCAGAGGCCCTCTATGTAATTAGATGCAATACTCACTATAGCCATCTCCTGGAAGACATGCAATACCCCTCTCAAGAGCATTCTCCAACTGCTGTTACTAAATGTTATACTTCACTTTTCATTATTGTCCATATCATTGCTCTCTCTAAAATATTTTCTTTCACTGTTATAACCTGTTTCCCAGTGTCTTCAGTCTAGAAAACTGCTATTGGTAAAACCAGTTACGGTTGTTGGATATCTGCTCTTGTACTGTGTAGTGCTCTACAGGTAATATATACTAGGGTTTATATAAGGCTACACAATAGTAGCAGTGGAGGAGCATGTCAGTTGAGCTGTGTAAAGCTTCTCAAATGACCAGTGAAAGGGAGTGTCCAACTCCACCCATCAGACTAGAGTGTAAATGGACTCCATTCCCCCAGTGTCACAGTCATTTAGCAAACCTTCAGCCAAATTTACAATGCCTCACAATGTCATCATCTCAGGAAAATTGCACACTAGGAAAATACAATGCACACTTGTGGTTATGCACTGAGAAAACATAATTTGTTGTTATATTGGTAAACTTGGTGTTTGTGGCAACACTAATGTCATGTTTTTATGGATAACTGAATGTTTTCAGGCTGTGGAAAAATGTTCTGTGTTTTTTTTTAGAGGTGATCTTGTAAAATGCACAGAATCCGAGATCATAAGAGGCTGTTTGTGGCTCTTTCAGATTTGCCCTATTATTGTATGAATTCCTGACTGATTTAAGACTGATTTCTATAAAGATGTCTAACTCAACTGATTCAGCCTCTCTCACTACATCAATTATAGGTTTTGGCAGATAAGTGATTGTAAGAGGTTAATCTCTAAATTAGGTCTTCCTTTTCACCTGTTTTAGCGACAGATTTGACTTGCATAGTCTAGAAGTTAGTACTAAATGTTGCCAATCCACTGCATCTACTTTTTCCATCAGCTGTATGGATTTGATGCATGTATAATGTGTATGTATATTTGTCTCTTGTTTCATAGCACATCAGAGAGGGGACACCATCAATGGGGAGCGTGGGAAAAACCTCCTCAGCATGACCACTTGCAAAAGCCTCCTGATTCCAGTTCATGGAACAATCTGGAACACAAAGACATACCAGTTCCCCTGCCCACTGACCACAGACACAAACCTGAACCTAGCAACCCTGTCCTTCAGCCGTACCCACACTCTCTGTACCAAGTGTCCCTGTCCCAGCAACTCTCCCCTCCCAAAAACAAGAGCCATGAACCACATAGGCCATCACAGCCCAAAGTGGACAAACCTACACACCCAGAAACCACATCCCCCTTCTGCGGCTCCAAAGAATCTGTGCTTGGTTCCCAATCTGTTTCCAAGCTGGACCCAGCCTTAAGCCAGGGTCCCAACCCAGGGCCCTCTGAGTCAGACCCACAGCTGACTAAGAGTCTGGAGGAGGAGCAGAGATCAGGACACATAGGTTCACTCTCTATTCTAACTTCTCTGCTGCCTTCTCCTGTCTCCTCCTCCTCTCCGTCTTTGACCCGGAGTGCTGGGCTTACTATGCCTCATGTGAAAAACTTGTGCTGTCCCTCCCCACAGTTTTCTGCCCAGAGACTGATTGATAAGCCTGCAGGGACTATGCAGGATGCGGACCAACACAGGTAACTAAACACAGCCTTTTCTGTCAACATATATGCCTGAAATTTATTTCACTGATGTATGCTATGTTTAGCTCTTTGAATGAAATTGCTATTTTTGTATGTGTGATCAGAATGAAGTTGACATTCTCTCCTCTCCTGATTTACATACACTTTTATATACAGTATGGTATGGCAAACAGAATACATAGAGTGAATCAAACTTAACTTTTTGGTCCAAAGCTGTTTAACATGCAGTCTGTTTTCTTTTACAGTATAGCATTACTGTTTAAGAGTTAATTTGATCTGTCCAGTTCATATGTCGGCTGAGCCTGCTAACAAAGAGAACGCTGATGGCATAATATTGTTAAATATTTTCCTCTGTATGTTTCTTGCACTACTCTGTTTACATTTGTAGTTTCTACTCTGCCTTCGGATGTGTGTAATATGCTCACATCATAGTTCTGATGTTTGGGAAATGTTTCTCTGTGCAGCAGTAAAATGGAGGATGTAACAGAAAGCAATACCACCACAGACAAGGTCCTTGTCAGGATTGTCCATGCTGAAAACGGCTTAGAAAGAGAGAACAGACATCACCTGCAGCACAGAGAGGGCCTTGGAGGCTCCGAGGACCCTGCTCATGCTCAGTTTAGCAAGAGTTCCCCACAGGAGCCTTACTCTCCTGTCTTCTGTTCCTCTCTGCATTATGGTCCTGATGGAGAGGAAGACTCAAGTCCCTCAGGGGGACAAGCCCTCACCGATGTAACACAAGAATCCATGACAGTGGAGGCACCAAGGAGCAATGGGTTCTCCGGGCGGTCTGAGGAAGATGAGAAGAGAGAGGAGCTTGCCAGAGATATCATGGTGAAGGATAAGAGCCTTGCAGACATCTTGGATCAGAGAAAAATGAAAACCACAATGGATCTGATGGAGGGAATTTTCCCCCAGGGAGAGCAGCTCCTTGAGGGCTCACAGCAGCGCAGGAAAGCTGCTCCAAAACCGCCCTCATCCAGAAGCCCTCAGGAAAGGTGAGCTGAAGAAAAATCGCACAGTACTATACACAAAGAAAAAGGTAAATTAAACAGCTTAGTCTTATGTCAGGTTTGCTCCAAGTTTTGAAATGATCGGTAGATGTTATTTTCCTACTGGTTAAAAAAATGTTAAGTGCAGTCTTAGTGAAGAATTTAAAATACATTTATTACAGTCCTTAGGCAGCAAGAGTCAGTCAGGGCAAAAACAGATGCTGGTCTGCATTATCCCAGAACAAAGCTGCTCTCTACTGGTGCAATGGAAGACCTACAACAATGCTGTAGAAAAACTAACCCACAAAACTAACTGAGTGGACAAATGATGAATGCAGGCATTACCATTCAGCTAGTCAGTTCTCAGTAAAACTGAAATATTTCTGAGTACTTTAATTAGAGTTGATGCCCTTTTGGAGTTAAGACTCAGGCTTCAAGCTAGACTTGCACATATTTAAATTACGTTTCGGGAGGGAAAAAGGCAAAGTAGGTGTCACTGCCGTAGCTCCCCTTCTGCGGGGTAAAAGAGAGTCGGGATGTTTTCTCTCTTATACAAGCTCTTAATGGAATTATCGTTGCATGCATCTTTGCAGGAGGACAGAGGACAGCCTTGCAACGTCTGTTTCACTGGTCACCAGTTCTTCATACTACAGTACATCTGCACCCAAAGCTGAGTTGCTCATTAAGATGAAAGATATGCAGGAACACATGGAGGAGCAGGAGGACTTGGAGGATGAACTTGACTATGACCTGTCTAACAAAAAGGTAAACAAATGCTCTTTTTTTTAATAAGGCTCTATCCTGACCTTAGATGTATGTGTGTGGCTAAAATGCCTCCTCAAATTCACGTTATCATCGTCAATCTTTTGTCAGAACATCCTAATGTTCTGTCCTAATGAAAAGCTGTATTACATTTCACTGTCAGCACTGAATGACCAATCTGAAATGTCAACACAAGTGAACATGTTACAGTGAAGGATTATAATTTTATTGTCATATAGCATTTATGGGTGGCTGTTCCATGTCTACCTACCATTTATAGCTTTTATTTGTGCCTGGCTGTCAAATTAGTAATACGTTTTTATGACTGAAATTACTGCAGTGTCCCTCTGATTCCCCTTTAATACAAATCCTTTGTGAAATGAACTTGCAGTACCTGCTCTGTAGTTTCTGGGCTGCCAGGCAACATTATCAGTGCCTAGAGATAACTGTCTTGCCGCAGAAAAATAAATGGGGTTTAACTCCTCTAGATAGGCTACAGTACTATTTATTTGATTCATTTTATTTAAGTTGAAACCTGAATCTAATTTATAATCTAACTTGGGAATGCTTCAGCACCCTGTTGAATGACACTTTTGTGTCCCTGCAGCAAGAGTTGATTGACAGTCTGAGCAGGAAACTGCAGGTGCTGAGAGAAGCTCGCGAGAGTCTCCAGGAGGATATCCATGACAACAATGCCTTAGGAGATGAGGTGGAAGCCACTGTGCAGGACGTCTGCAAGCCTAATGAGTTAGACAAGTTCCGGATGTTTGTGGGTGACCTGGACAAGGTTGTCAGTCTGTTGCTCTCTCTATCTGGCAGACTAGCCAGGGTGGAGAATGCCCTGAACAACCTGGATGAGGGGGCCTGTACAGAGGAGAAGGTACGGAAGGATGGAAACTAGAGCTAGTGTGTTTAGAATTTGTCGAGAACGTTTGGGAAGTTACTTAAATTATGACCACCCGAATGTAGTGGGGCAACCAACAGAGTGTGTTTGTCTATTGAACAAGGGCAAAGAGGCAATGAATTTGATTTTATGTCCTTCTGGGAGTTCCCTGGGGCTTCCTTTTAACCTCCTCTGTAACAGGATGTGTCAGGTTTACTTCAAAGAATGCAGTCTAATAGATAATATTTTGAACTACACATTTTTTTGTTATATTTTACATTTTTGAGGTTTTTGTCTACTTTACATGCTGTAGAAATTCAGGCATAAAACACAATAATTATGGCAGACAAGGTGGATCAGTAACACTCACTTTGTTTGCCATGTTGAGGGTTTGTAATGCAGAAAACAGAAGCAAAGTTAATGATCAACCTGATAAGTCTTGCCCGAAGACTTCTTTTGTGCCTCTCCCTTTGTTTCTGTTGGATAAATATAAAGAGGTTATTGAGCGCTGCACAGTTTACTTTGGGTAGTTCATCTCCTAAACTGCCAGGGTAAGAAATCTCCATTTATGAACTGATAACTGAGAGGAACTGATACTCAATTTAACCAGCTAGGGTGAAGCACGTTAGGGTAACACATGTTGCAATTACTGGAACCTCAGTTTGTAATCAGTTTATCTTATTGCTGTTATAACACAGAATTACTCTGCATTAATTCTAGTATTACTTTGATATTATAAAATCTAATTATTACAGGTACACACGGGCAACTAATACTTATTCTGAAGCAGATAAACGTGACCGTGAAATGAAGTAAAGCAAAAGCAAATTAATAGGCAGAGGTTTGACTGGCAGGAAATTTACTTTGTTATTCCAGATTTGTTCAAGAAAAACGTCTTCACAGCCTGTGTTTCGTTTGCTTTGCTATCTGTGCTGTCTTTCATGCTCTTTTTTTTTTTTCATCTCATCAGCACACTCTGACAGAGAAACGCAAGCTGCTCATTCGCCAGCATGAGGACGCCAAAGAGTTAAAGGAGAACCTGGACCGGCGAGAGCATGTGGTGTACCACATCCTGGCTAGCTATTTAAGTTCAGAGCGGCTTGCAGACTACGAGCACTTTGTTAAGATGAAGTCAGCTCTGATCATTGAACAACGCAAGCTGGAAGACAAGATCAAACTGGGGGAAGAGCAGCTAAAATGTCTGAGGGACAGCCTGCCACTGGAGCAGAGACTGCTCAGTGAACAAAGTCTCAGTGAAGAGGTACCCCGGAGTTGAGTTTAGTTCACACTGACTATACTCTCCTACTGAACTCACATTGCCGCTAAACATACTCAGTGTTAACTTAAAGTCACGTTGCAGCTATTCTCAATAAAGACTCATCACAAAACAACCCGCTAAACCAGCGGGGCAGTTGAGCACAATACACAATTGCATCTTAAACTTAAACCTAAGTTAAGCTTGATGGAGATGGAGTGAAGCATGAATATTTATGACCTACTTCAAACTGCTATGAGTAATATGTAAAGAATATGCAACTTTTAGTATTATTTATCTATAGCATATGAAGTGTTATGACATTTTTAAATGCTAAAGTGTGTTTCTAAATTGATGTATCTATTGTATTACAAATATGTACATGCAGATTTATACTCTCAGATACTAGGTGTGGATCATACAAACATTCATTTTGCAGTACTTGTTTTGTTGTAGTTTATTTTGTTTCTTTGAGATTTTCTTTCTCGATTTTCTTTCAGCTTCCCGTTGTTATTTCATGTCGAGCTGAATCAGATCCTGACAAATTGGTCAAGTGATGTTTTTTCAGATGATTAAGCTTAATAAAGTGGTGTAAATTTCCCATTTGTGTACATTTAAGTAATTTATTTTAAGAGTTAAGCGCTTAAATTGATCAGTGTTGAACCATTTCACATTAGAGCAGTAAATCTTATTCTAGTGTGTTTTGCATTCACAGACAATGTATCTTCATACTGTATGTTAATGTTTGTAAATGAAAAAGTTTCTATAATATATCAGTCTTCAGAAAATGTTGTCTCTATCTTATGTTTTCTGTTGACATCACCTTTTTTATCTTCTGTCGTGGAGAATTTTCCAGACTAGGAAATGTCTTCGGTCTTAATTCCCCAGTGACTCACAATGATTGGAAAGGTTTCCTTAAACTTCCTGGATTATCGTCTTTCTGTTTACTTGTAAATCCTGAAAAAAAAAAAGATTGTCCTGTTTTTGGTGTGTTGTGTTTCAGTCAAAGCAAACAACATAGATATGGTAATTAGAGTTACAGTAAGTTAGAGCTTTACCTTGAGCAAGAATGACTTATGTTTTAGTGCTCAGATACACATGCATGCTATGCTGTGCATAGGCCTATCACCCTCTACAGTGTGTTTTAAATTTAGCAAGACCTCATTAAATGATAAAGAGCACAAAGCCTGCGAAGGTATCCGCCTCTTTTGCGTATAACATACGATTAAAGATAACATAGAACACACACCTCTGTTTAGTGTTATTCATTTAACTTGATTTAATTTCATTTTTTTTCCAGTTACCACTATTATGAAAATACCTGTTTTGTTTTGTATCTGAATCGCAGGGCCAATGATGCCTCCTCAATAAAAATACATGTAAACTCAGATATTTTATTGCCCCACCATGATGTGTACTGTCTGGTTACAGCATCCTGGGTTTGTCCAACGCAAAGTTGGGTTACTCTATATTCTATAACAATACGGCTGTGCGGGAGGCATACTGAAATAGTTTTATTGAGGATGTATCATCCAGGCAAGTCAATCATTAACAAGTCCACAGCTGAAATATTATTGACGCAAATGCTTGGAAGACAAGGAAGTGGGTGTGTTTTTTTTTCCCTGGTCAGTGCAAATACTAAACAGTCAGATGATGACAAGAGTCATACGTTTGGAGTTCTGAGAGAAGACTGAACCCTATCAATGGCAGCCTGGTAAAACAGGTATGGTTTATTAAAGGGCAGGAGTATTTGGTGTTTTGTTCTCAAGAGCCTTTGCCCCTGTATGTTTTTGGCACTTATTTTTATCCAGTTAGAAAAAATGTACATTTACTCAGAGACAAACTGAGGAGTGGCTCAATGGCACAGGGGTTACAGATGCAACAGTTAGATCTGATTACCACTGCCACAGGAAGTATATGAGCAGTTATGTATTTTCATTGTTTCTAACTCTTTATGTAATGAAATGATTGTATAGCCATGTTCATAAAAAATAGATGCATCAAAATCTACAGTACATTGAACCAGTGGTATTTTTTGCTTCCCATTGTTACTTTAATTGAACTGCTTAGTATGTATGTGTATCATTATACTTCGATGGCTGTGAACACAATGCTCTCTACAAAATGTATTCATTTTTTTCCTTTGATACAGACCAGGATTTACTAGTGATTCTTGTATTCCATCACAGTCTATGTGAAATATGTGAAGTACAGATCTCTGTCTTTGTTGTTGCGTAATACATTCTTCTTCAAAGGGGACCGGAGTAATTATTTAAACCTGGTTGATGTATGTGAGCTACTGAAATTGTCTGATAACTCCCGACCAAACTTTTATCGTTTCACTGGTCCTGGTTTTTCAGTGTTATTTTCTGTGGAGTCTGTTTTTTCTCAGTAGGGCTCTTTGTTTGCCCCTCTTAGTTCACACATTTATGCGAGGTATTTCTCGCTCTCTCTCTCTCTCTCTCTCTCTCTCTCTCTCTCTCTCAAAGGGACGCAGGTGTTTTGTTTTCTGAGTATCCTGGAGACAGGATGGTATTGGTACAAATGAGAGACACTATTCTTCCTGCTGGTGCGAAACCATAACTGGAGTCATAGCGCAAGATCTGTTTGTGAAATTTTTCAGGTTCGCAAACAACCAGTAAACACACATAGGACATTCATCAGAAAATATTCCTGTACATGGATGGGAGAAGGGATTACCTGAGCGTCTGAAGAGGTGCTTTCGTGACTATGACGTACTTGGTTCACACAGCCCATGCTCAGTTTGTTGGACTTTGGTTGGGCGTTGTGGGATGGACCCTCACTATTGTGACCATCGGGTTGGTACAATGGCGGGTTTGGGTTGTGGATGATTTGTCCGTCATTACGTCTGGGCTAGCCTGGGTTGGCATATGGAGAGTTTGTTTCTATAGTCATGTCTTGGTGACCTCACAGTATGATGTCATGTTCTGTCAGAAGATAGCAATATCAGATGCGTTCACACCAGCGGACATCGCTGCGGCACAAGTTCTCATGCTGGTGGCGCTGATTCTGGGCCTTGTGGGTAATGCCGGAGCTGTCTACGGTCTCAGAAACATCTACTTTGGACTGGACGAACCCAAACCCATCCGACTGGCGTTCTCATTTGGTGGCGCTCTTTTCTTAATGGCAGGATTGTGTTCCTCTGTACCCGTCCTGTGGAACTTAAACTCGGTGGTGACCAATCAGACCATCCACTTTCCCAGCAACTTCCACATGCCCCCTGCTCCCGTGAGGCAGTACACTGGAGGTGGCATTGCCATGGGGATGGTTTCATTTATGCTGATGATCATTAGCGGAATCATATTTCTGTCCTACAGGTTTCCTGTGAGACAAGGCCCCAAGGTAACACCCCAATGGCCTGAGGAGGGTCACTCTGCAATCTGGGACCCTGGGAAGTCTAGCCTGTTTTTCAACAAGGACAACACAAACCATTGTCAGGGTAGAGACAACAGGGCTTTCCAGGCAGAGGAGAACGTCTGAACCACTGTGCCAGCAGGCGTGTTGGTGTGTTCTTTTATTAGCGGTACTGTTTTTGGTGTAATTGTTTGAATGATTTGGCCAAATATAATGAATACAGACAAACGCAGTTTTACTGGTATGCCTTGTTTGCACTGATTGCCTCTTTTTTGTTCATGTTTTGTTTCATGTTTCATGTTGAGCGTGTGATGAGTGAAAGCGTTGTTTTACTATTTACTGAATGTCTGCATGAGTAACTGTGGTCTCAGGTGAATCTTAGTAATTGGGAAGTTATACATAAGTTGTCTCTGGAGATAACATCATATGTCACTATTGCCTCAGTCACTGCTGCGCAACCACACCTGAGGGACCGTGTGTGTAATCAAATTTACTGTGATCTTATATTGTATTGCAGAATGTGGACCTTAAGTCATCACTATATAAAACTTCAGTACAATCATACCTTCTGTAAAATATGTTTCATAATGTAACATTCATCCATATCACAATGTGTTCTTCAACCATAAAGGAGAGTTTTCATTGTTTAATGAAAATACTGTGACTACAGGGTTATGGCAATGACATTTTGTTGTCCTTTATTGTTTTATTTATGTATTCCAGATAAACCTGGTTTGCTTATTTAACAAAATGTCAGAGATATATGTCATCATCATAAACTACTACACTTAATATTTATTGTATCTTTTTAATTTATCAAGATTGTAAGTATATTATTATGTTAGTGTTTCAGTCTTGGTTTTAAAGCATAGCTGTGGTGTTTTGTTGATATTTTTATGAGTAAAAAAAACAGACCGAGGGTTTTAAACCTGAAATTAAAAAGACAGCGGGGAACATCATTATATTGAGCCATGGGGTTGGCTTTTAGATGTATTGCCCTGAGCATAATTGACTTTGCAGGTTGCTGTCTGTTTTACTTAGGACACCGCGTTCTGATTAAATGAGTCTTCGGTTAGGAATTCACCACACACTTCTTAACTGAAAATCAGATATGCATCCTGACAGGAGAAAAAGACCGAATTCATATCATTGGGTCTGTACAAAGACCAATAATCCTGATGATTACATGATATAAGGAGTCAAGGGGAATTAAGAGGGATTAATTTTTCTCTTTCCCCTGCTCTTTCAATGACTTTAAGATATTATTCCCCCTCTAACCTCTTTATTTCATTGGAAAGCACACTATGAAATTATAGAATTGTTTGGCTCCCTCCTGACAGGTTCCATGTGTATTTAGCTGTTTTGCACACAGTGATATTTGCCTACTGTTTTCATTCAAGCATGACTCTGACACGGCTAAATAAATGTTGTAAGAGAAGAAAAATCACTTTCATATAGGCTACCATACCTCTTTGAGGTTTGAAATGTATTACTGATAAGAAGTAAGTTTTACAGCTTTTTTGTTGTTAGTATACAGATTTATACACTTAATGGTAGAAATATAGAGATTTGAAAGCGTAAAGGTGCAGAGGTGTGTAGATATGTTTTTTTATTTGAGAGAAATCTTCATAATTTGAAATGGAGTTGTATACGGAAGGAGCAGATTATGAGTAGTGGCAGGGGGCCTTATGCCCTTGTAGGTAGGCTGTGGTCCATAACCTCTGTGGAGACCCAGTTCATGTGAACAGGAGCGGAGGATGGCAGTGGCAGGGCACGTGAACCTTGTTCCAGACGTCTTATTTCAGGACCATCAGTGCACTAATTGTTAGTCTGGATGTTCAGTCTGTGCCAAACAGCTCTGACTTTGGTCTTCATTGTACTGGGGAGGAACAAAGGCTGCCTTTTTGTTTGTGTGTGTGTGAGAGAGAGAGACAGAGAGAGAGAGAGACAGAGACAGAGAAAGAGAAAGAGAGTGACTGAGAGAGAGAGAGAGAGAGAGAGAGAGAGTGTATGTGTGAGTGAGAGAGAGAGAGAGAGAGAGAGACAGAGAAAGAGAGTGACTGAGAGAGTGAGAGAGAGAGAGACAGAGAGAGAGAGAGTGTGTGTATGTGTGAGTGAGAGAGACAGAGACAGAGAAAGAGAAAGAGAGTGACTGAGAGAGAGAGAGAGAGAGAGAGAGAGAGAGATAGAGAGAGAGTGTTGTGTGTTATGTGTTAGTATGTGAGTGTGAGACAGAGGAAAAATGAACTACCAGGTATGACCCCTGACTCTGATCTCAGCTAGAGAAGGCAGTGATCGGTGATGGTGTTGTGTCACAATCGTTCACACCTTAATCAAATACAGCAACCATCTGCGTTATGGAACAGATGACCACACCTTGTGTGATTGTTGGTGGATTGTGCCGTAAAAGTGTTGCCTTTAAGATGTGCTTACGACAATGCTTGACGTATGCTTGCTCTTCGTTTATTGTGTGATGTTTAACTAAACTCCTCATTTACTAGCACTGAAAATAGATTATGGTGATGTGTATGTCTGTATATGGCATGACAATATGTCACCAAGCAAATACTGTGAAAGTGCTTTGTAATGGAGTATGCAATAAATCTTTTTCAAATAAGTATGTCAAACATTTCTGCCATGCTGTTTATTGATAAGAACTGTAATAAAATCATATAAACCAATACAGTTCATATTCTTTCGCAAGTAAAAAAGAAATATTTAAAATGATTAAATCTTGTTTTAGGGTCCTGATATACGGAAAATGGAATGCTTATCTCATTCTACCTTTTAAAGTATTTCAGTGTGCTAATGATTAACATTTTATAATACATTTTGTAAAAACATTCATTCTAAACAGGTCAACATTAAGTTAATTATTCAAATAATAAATAAGAACATTAAATGTTTCCATTAGTGCAAAAAAACCAAGAAACACTCTGTCTCATCTCTTCCCTGAAGTACAGTAATACCTCCACTATTCATTCCTGGGAGGGGGGGGGGGTATTGGCTCCTTTGGAAAAGGTCTGTATGATTGTCAGTCCTCCTCATGTTTCATTTGCACAGAGGAAGTGGGCAGGAAACAAGGATGAAGTGATGGCTTCATGTGCCTCTCTGATGTTGAACCAACCTTTGTATGTAAAAAGACGGCTGGATTAGCATACAAAGACATAATGGCTTCATTGTTAGAGGGTGACAAAAAGAGCTTTCTTACAGCATGGATGCAGGCTGTGAAGCACTGGTCCTTCAAAGTCAAGGCTGGGACCCAGTGTGAGAGGACCTCAGAGGAACTGTGAGGACAGGGTTAGAGCATTCAGAGGAGTTCAAAAAGTGCAAAACGACTTTGGAAAGGGGTAGCCACTGTTCTGAGTCGGATTGTGCAATAACGTTCGAGCAATAGTCGCACGCTAATGTGTCCGACATTCCTCCCTCCCTGTATCGTCATTAGGATGGTCATTAACTGTAGCTTACCTCAGGAATCAGTGAGGCTGGATCAAGGGGGATTAATCTCCAGAGCTGTTTCCAGAAGACTTGCTTTGTCATTAAAAAACAGACACCACCCTCACCAGAACAGCACATATTGAATATGAAAGTGAATATGAAAGTGAATATGAAAGATTCCACTTCATAAATATTATTTTAAATCTTTATTTATTTTTGTTCAGTCAATTCAATATTATTTACAGATGTATCCAATGAATAATGTTCTCAAAATAGTATTGTGTGCTATTTGTATTCTGAGACTCTGAAACACACACACACACACACACACACACACACACGCACACACACACACACACAAATGCAGCTTACATAAAACTACCCTGTTTGCCCAAAAACCTCACTTTCATTTCATACAGAGCACAAAACAAGGAACACACAACTCCAACAGTTCAAAGAACAATCATAGACCATTACTTTCAATCAAGAAATTAAATAATTACAAAACAAGAACACAACAATTCAGACAAACAAACATCCGATATGTCAGTTTTCTATTTGGTGTTCTGTGATATGTTTGTTGCCATTGCATATGCAGTTGAAACATAATTTTAAAATAAATTCACTCCACAAGAATACACACATACACATATGTATATGCAACCTTAAGAACAAAATAAAACCATTATTCACATGTTTTCTTTCCACTCTCCCATTCAACGATGAAATGCGCTCAGTAAGTGATTAAACACAGTATTCTATGATACAATAATAAAATGTATAATGTTTGGAATGACAAGAATGCAGTTTGATACTTTTTACTGAAATTTTTTCAGTCAAGCTCTCCTATATTTCAGAAATCATTTTCATTTGTTGTGTATTTCCCTGTTCTGTGTCAGACCAGAGCAATTTCCACTGTGGAAAACATGTGCTTGAAAACCTCATAGCACCAGGCCTATGTAGGATTAATTGACACCACAATTAAAATTGTCTTTTCACATCACAACAAAATTTGAACTTACACAGATTGTAACAGTAAAAACGCTGTTTCATTTGTAATATATACACCCTTTCTATAATGCCATCCACATTTGTCAAATCTCTGGTCCGCACGTGAAAATATCTCTTCATGTTCTTTAATGTCGACTCAATATTCAAAAAAAAAAAAAGATATTTCATGATTTACAGTTGTAGCTCACAATAAGTAATTTTGCTACTTCACTAAGGTTTATAATTGTCTAATAAACTGACCTTGTGATTAAAAAAAAAAAAAAGTCAAGAAATTTTAATTCTCTTTACCTGTGGTCCTAAAATAGCAGCATCACCTCCCCATGAGCATCCTAGAATGGTGGTGGTCCCATATGATCAAAACACTCTTTACACAAAATGCTGCAGTGCATGGTTAGTTGTAGCAAAGTTTAATCTATGTCGTCATTCTGAGAAAGACAGGGTTTCTTCTTTTTACACATACTCTGTCCTCCTCCTGGAAGATTGTTCAGCACTGTTGGCACGTTTGTGTAAGGGTATGGCTACTGGAAGGGCACATGGTTCTTCTTGAAGGCAAATACAGGAGGTGACCAGCAGGAATCCAGCCACCAAGTGAAGGAACCCCGCTGTCCATCCGCAGAAGAGAGCATCTCCAAACTCCCACCGTGGCACCACATTTGGCACAGTCTCATCAAAGAACCTCAGGACTGTCAGGTGGGCTATGTATGACACAGGGATGAGACCCAGTATCCCAGCAGCCACGCAGAGAATCCCTCCCAGCATCTTCAGGGTCCTCTTGGCACGCAGTGTTTCTAAGCCTTTGCAGCTGTTGACCAGGTAGATCCCAGGAATGGCCAGGAGCAATGCCAACAGGCCTGTTGCCAAGGTGACACACATAAGGACCCTGGCCAGGCGTATATCTGGCGGGAGGCCGAGGAGACTGTCGTACGGCCGACACTCCTGGATCCCAAGGTCCTGTACGACACACGTCCCCCATAAACCCATCTCATAGCTCTCTGCAGGAAGCAGTTCGGTGGACAAGGTAAGCCACCGAGACATCATCGTGGTGGCTAGCGAGCAAAGCCAAGCGCCAATGGAGAAAAACACCCCCAGAAGTTCAAGAATACACATACCTGGGTCCATAGCTCCTCTGCCTGGTCAGACACAGTGCAGCTGTCTGGCTGCACTCAGTAATATTCCTCTCTTCTCTCTCCTCAAAGAAGTGTTTTTCCTTCCCCCCCGTCCAACTCACTATCAGTGAACTTCTTTGAAAGTCAGGCCAATTAATGAGGGCTGTTAAGTTCGCACAGCATGGGCAGGGGGCTGTCTACAATGACCAGCCTCCTGTCAGAGAACACGCTCATCATCTGCAAATCACTGACATGCTGCCCTCCCCTCTTCAAGCTGCTCTCGCCGCTTTGTCAGAAGGCTGCAAGAGGACGTGTTAGGCAGGGATGGGGAAACAACGGCATCATTCACATGTATACATGATTCTGGCCATTTACAATCTGCCAGCCTAACAGCATGCTGGAATTCTCATGATATGGATCGATGACGTTCCAATAGACACCATGGTTTGGGTATGAAAATAGTCTCAAAAGCTGCTGAATAATTAAAAAAAAAAAAAAAAAGTGCAAATGGGAAAATACTGTTAAAACTAAGCATGCTGTTTCAAAATACAATTAAAAAAACACTTACAAATATCCCCTTTTCTGGGCTCAATTGTCAAAAATTGTGAGCTGCAAACAAAAACAAAAGCCTTTTATGAGTTTATCACATCTTGGAGTATTACGCAGCTGGTGACGCCTGGTAGTAGGAGGCAGAATATGAAAGCCACTGTATACGTACACACAAACACACACACAAACACAATCTCAAATTCAGTCACAAGAATATACACAAACACAAATATACAAAACTTCTCCCACTCCACATAACCTCTTCTGCTCTCAGCTGACCAGGCCATGGGTGTGATTTGTGATGAAGGAAAATGTGCTGAAATGCACAAATACACTGAAGTACTGCAGGGTTTACATTGCATGATGTGTGTGTGTGTGTGTGTGTGTGAATGTGTGGGTGAAAGAGAGGGGGGATAAAAATGTGTTTACATTTCTGTCAATATGTTACAAATCCATATATATTATGCAAAATATGTAGGGTAAAATATAAGGGTCTATGAAGAGTTTCTTATTTTTCAGACTTTGGAGTAGGTCCTGGTGGAGGAAGGAGAGTTCTGTACAATTAGTTAATATGGTTAGTTACACTGCGGGACATTAGCGTCTCATAATCTATTATTTTAATTCTGTAGTCTTACTAACATGTGTCCACACAGTTGCTAGAGGGTTAAAATAATAATAATAAAAAAACTAGCAGCTGATCAACAACCTATATGCAGCCTACAAGTTTAAAAATGTGTATCCCAGCTATGTTCTTTAAATAAAATTTGGTGTTATATATTATCGCTTTTTGTGTGATCCACAATTTCAGTTCAGGTTACACTTGTATACGACATTCCTCATTTCTATATTTATTTGTTTGGAAATATAAGGCTAAAATTCGGCCAAATTCAAGGCGTTCATCTCCGAAATGCAAATCTTTGCTTCACTCTTGGTTCTGTGTTTAACTACGTTGCTTTAGCTGCACGGCAGAGGCGCAGCAACCGCACAGTCTTTGACATAGGCGAGCCGTGGTTTGTTTTGAGTCGCTTTGAGCTGGTGCATTCTGGGAAACATCTCTGACGTCTCCCTCGGTACCTACTAGCCTGCTAAGTGCTGTGTGGCAGGTGCAGTGGAAATAATCAAATACATAGTTAAAATGACCATCTCTGACCGTCACCACGTAATATAAGGGATGCCAGCAGTGTAAAAACATCACTTCGTTAGAAAAGCCGCAGCGATGGAGGCAGAGGGTAAGCGACAAGGGGGAAAAAAGCAATGTTAATGATAAAATGACATGACCGAATCTTGTGCACACACCACCCAAGCTACATATCTGCAGAAGATAAGCCTGCATTATCGAACAAAAAGAAAAGGAAACGGTCGCACATAGGTTTGCGTCACCTTTTCCAAATTACACTGTTTTGTTATGTTATCGTATACAGAGAGTTGGCTAGTAGCAGAAAACAGGAGAAATGAAAAGATTGTGTTATAGCTGTCGCTGCAAGGCCAATGTGGTATGTGCAGTGACATTAACTCCGTTTTTTCTTTGTGCCAGTCATAAAACTCTATCCGGTATCTAGCTATGCACTAAATGTGAACTTTTATTTGCTTACTTCACTGTTGCACTGCACAGTGATTCGAATGTACAATCGATGATTCACCAAAAAGACTGGAAAGTGATTCAAGCATACTGCAGGTATACATAGGTGTCTATGTTGAGTTTTGACGTTTTGAATGCCGTTTGTAGAGTCTAAAACAGAATATTACAGAAACTACTAAAAAATGTATATGTTCTTGCAAGCAGAATAAAATGCAATGATTATTAACCAAACGTAACTGCTTCACATCAGCGATCAGCAATGCCACTCCCACCGAGGAGCTGAATGGCGCTGGGAACCTGATGGATTTTCTTGACGAACCTTTCCCTGACGTTGGCACCTACGAGGACTTTCACACTATAGACTGGCTTAGGGAGAAGTCCAGGGACACAGACCGCCACAGAAAGGTGAAACAGAGTTTTACTGTTGGCTTTACTGTCCTTACTATCAATTTTGGACCTAGATTTTTTCCCCCTTTTAGATCTGTAAAACATACTGACCACATTCAGTCTGAATTGGATGCCGTTTCCTTTATGTCTCTTGCTGGTGTTACAATCCCAGTCAAGTATGTTGTTAATACAGCATCAAGTCTTAGAGTAAGGGATCATAAACACTCATACCCACATATTCAGGAATAGCTTTCAGTTGTTTGACATAACAAGTGAAATTCTAAGTGTATCAAAGTGAAGTAGTTTTTTTGTATTGTCCATCTGCATTTAATCTGTCAGTACTAAAGCTAAGTGAAAAAACAAAAAACTCCAGTTAATCTTGGTGTCTTGCAGATTACGAACAAGAGTAAGGAGTCCATTTGGGAATTTATTAAGAGTTTACTGGATGCCTGGTCAGGATGGGTGGTGATGCTGCTCATTGGACTTCTGTCTGGTAAGGCAGGAATTATAGATTACATTCTGTGTAGAGTTTTGATATTAAATGGTGATTGTTATTTTACTTGGTATCAGTCCTCTGATAAATTAAGGTGCACATGGTCTGTTTTGCTATGTTATTCTCAGGCACTCTGGCTGGTGTCATTGACTTGGCTGTGGACTGGATGACAGATCTGAAAGAGGGCGTGTGTTTGTCTGCATTCTGGTACAGTCACGAACAGTGCTGCTGGACCTCCAATGAGACTACTTTTGCTGATCGTGACAAATGCCCGCAGTGGCAGAAATGGGCGGAGCTGATGACTGGGCACACAGAGGTTGTTGCCATTACTGTATTACTCCCCTAAATAGGAGGACATTATTACACTGCAACATAGAGAAGTGTATTATCTCTCTGTGGCACTCATTCGTGAAAACGGGTCATTGCCAGCTAACTTTGATAAACATCTTTTCATGTAATGTAAATAAGCTTCTTTTTATTCTTCCACAGCTAGTAGATAAAGAACATCTTGAAAGCTCAGTTTAAAGTTAACATGACCTGTGAAATAGGAAACTGGTCATGTAAAACCCTATTTGTCTTTTGATTTTCAGAGTGCTGGGGCGTATGTGTTGAACTATTTCTTGTACGTGCTTTGGGCTCTATTCTTCTCTTTCCTGGCTGTGTCTCTAGTGCGAGTCTTTGCTCCATATGCTTGTGGTTCTGGGATCCCTGAGGTAAAAAGAGGAATTAAGGTCAAAATGTAAATTACAACTGATGTATAATACAATTGTTGATTTTTGTTATTCTGTACATAGCTGTAAAGCTCTTTCAAATAATTAATTAAGCGAAATTCATGTAATTGAATCAACATGTGGTTGAATTTTATTTCGTCTAATTGATTTTTCTAACTCCTTTTGCCAGATTAAGACCATTCTGAGTGGCTTTATCATACGGGGTTACCTGGGAAAGTGGACACTGTTGATAAAGACCGTGACCTTGGTCCTGGCTGTATCGTCGGGCCTCAGTTTGGGAAAGGAGGGCCCACTTGTTCATGTGGCATGTTGCTGCGGTAATCTCTTCTGCAGCCTTTTCTCCAAGTACAGCAAAAATGAGGGCAAGCGCAGAGAGGTAAGTTTTGTTATTACCTCATCCTCAGAACGTATGCAAGCGTTTGGTAATCTTTTGTCTTTGTCATTTCAACACGCACAGCAGCAACTTCCAGTAATAGAGGGAGGTTGTGTAAAAAAAAAAAAAAAAAGTCATATTGTAAAAATCGAGTGTCATGAGAGTTCTATGTTTCCTTTTTGTTTTCAAGTTTTTTCATATGTCTTTATCTTTTGAGAAATATAATATCTATTTAGTATCTTACATTATTTATTTGATATTTCTCTTTGGGTATAAAAAAAAATAAAAATAAGTTGGATTCTATTCATAATTGAAATGAGCGTTTAATATAAGCTAAGTGGCTTGTGTAGTCATAATGTTTGAAGTGGTTACTCTACCCACACAAGGACTGTCATATGTATGTGTGACCTGCAGGTTTTGTCTGCTGCTGCAGCTGCTGGTGTGTCTGTGGCTTTTGGAGCCCCAATAGGAGGAGTGCTCTTCAGCTTAGAGGAGGTAGGGACATCACACTTATTACCATTGAGAATAAATGAATTTCCGGGATTTATATACATCATATATCTTTTCAGTATCTTTAGATTCTATGTTTGGAACGTTTAGTTTGTTGTGCTTGACCTTCATGCACATCTGTCTTTTCCAACCCACGGCATGGAGTCTATGAACATCTAAAGGGACAACCTTAACCCTTTTCTGGCTTTGATGTTTGAGCCAATGTTCAGATAAGTAAAGCAACATCTTGCTCTTACTCTGAATACAGGTGAGTTACTACTTCCCTCTGAAGACTCTCTGGCGTTCTTTCTTTGCCGCCCTGGTCGCGGCCTTTACACTCCGCTCCATCAATCCATTTGGCAACAATCGACTGGTGCTTTTTTACGTGGAGTACCACACGCCCTGGTACATGGCTGAGCTGGTACCCTTTATCCTGCTGGGAGTTTTCGGTGGTCTCTGGGGAACGCTCTTTATCCGCGGGAACATCGCGTGGTGTCGCCGCCGTAAGACCACTCAGCTGGGGAAGTACCCGGTGCTGGAGGTGATCGTGGTGACGGGCATCACCGCCATCCTGGCGTTCCCAAACCCCTACACGAGACGCAGCACCAGCGAACTCATCTCCGAGCTGTTTAACGACTGTGGGGCGCTGGAGTCGTCTCAGCTCTGCGACTACATCAACAACCCCAACATGACCCGGCCCGTGGACGACATCCCCGACAGGCCAGCCGGACCCGGGGTCTACACTGCCCTTTGGCAGCTGGCACTGGCTCTCATCTTTAAGATCGTCATCACCATCTTCACCTTTGGCATGAAGGTCAGGACAACTTATTGCTATTGCTCTGACGAGGTTTGGAACATGTAGAGCAATATGTAATATTATCGTTTTGTTGTGAAATTGGGTGGAAAATGAGAAAGAGTGAGAGACAATAAAAGAGAGTGTATGCTGTGGGTATTAGTGCTAGTATGTTCATCACTGTAACTTTGTAATCTTTGAATATATAAATATTTCATGTATTGAAAAAATTAACACTTGTAATAATAATAATAGTAAACAACATAACACAGAAAGCTACAATTTGGAATCGTGGTCCGTAGTTGAATTAAAACCTGACCCAAGCTGCTTCACTATTGACACTTTGAACAGATCCCCTCTGGGCTTTTCATTCCCAGTATGGCAGTGGGTGCCATAGCTGGGCGCATAGTGGGCATTGCTGTGGAACAGATGGCATACCACCACCATGACTGGATTATCTTTAAGAACTGGTGCCGACCGGGGGCAGACTGTGTCACCCCTGGTCTTTATGCCATGGTGGGAGCTGCTGCATGTCTGGGTAAGGTGGCTTCTGAGGTGGGATACTGGGAGACAGAGAAGATATTTTTGGTTTTGTTCTGCTCCGGTGACTGTAGCAGATAGATGGAAAAGATTTCCATTTCCAATAGAACAAGATAGTATTCAAGAAAAAAATTTAGTTTTGCTTTACTCTAATTATAGTTTTGAGTAATAACTAGTGTAAAGCACTGAAATATTATAGCAAGAAATGCAAGGCTTATTTTATTTTATGATGCTGTTACAGACTGTTTTTTTTTTTTTTTTTTTTAATTTCGTCTGTCAGGTGGGGTGACGCGGATGACTGTGTCTCTGGTGGTCATTATGTTTGAACTGACTGGTGGACTGGAGTACATTGTGCCTTTGATGGCTGCGGCGGTCACCAGTAAGTGGGTGGCAGATGCGTTTGGGAAAGAGGGAATCTACGAGGCTCATATTCGGCTGAATGGCTACCCCTACCTGGACCAGGACGAGTTTACTCATCGCACGCTGGCCACAGACGTGATGCGTCCCCGTCGGAGTGAACCCCCGCTTGCTGTGCTCACCCAGGATAGCACGACAGTGGAGGATGTGGAAACGCTCATTAAAGAAACCGATTACAACGGTTTCCCTGTGGTGGTGTCACGCGAGTCCGAGCGCCTCATTGGCTTTGTGCAGCGCAGAGACCTGATCCTGGCCATAAGTAAGAGACTTACTCAGTGTATACATGTGCCAGTATCCTCTGCTCTCTCTGTCTCTCCACTCTATCAACACTTTTAACAAGAAAGTCATGTATCAGCAAACCTCACTAGCACACTAGCCAGAATTAGCATCATATTTCTGTTACGTTTTTACTCCTTGGCGGTGTATTTTACTTAAATCCACTTTTTTGAGTGGCTGAATATGACTGTTTCCCCTCTTTCTTCTGCAGAAAATGCTCGTCAGAAGCAGGACGGAGTGGTCAGTAACTCGATAGTGTACTTCACTGAGGACGCCCCTCAGCAGCCTCCCAGTAACCCCCAGCCGCTGAAGCTCAGACGCATCCTGAACCTCAGCCCCTTCACTGTCACCGACCACACTCCCATGGAGACGGTGGTGGACATCTTCCGCAAGCTGGGTCTAAGGCAGTGCCTGGTCACCCGCAGCGGGTGAGAATTTTCCCCTGCTATTACGGTCTTGTTACTAGAGGGTTTTTTTTTTCCATTTTTGAAAGAGTTCTCGTTTGGTGCTTTTCACACACTTTAGCGACTGTACGATCTTGTGATATGATATGCCTGGTATGTCTTATAGTGTACCATTGATTTGTTATTGTAAATATCAGTTCTGATTCACAGTGCTGCTTAAAAAAAAAAAATTCTCCGTTCTATTGTTTTTGAGGGCCCTTGTGCTGCCATCTACTGACAGGAAGTTTTTATTGTTTTATCTTTTAATAATTTATCAAAGTGAAAAGCACAAATTCATTCTCAGGGTTGCGCGTACTTCCAGTTGCACTCACCTATTTTCATTTTCCCTCTCCTTCAGACGGCTTTTGGGCATTATCACAAAGAAGGATGTTCTTCGACACATGGCCCAAATGATGAACCAGGATCCAGAGTCTATCATGTTCAATTAAATCCCAATACTACACTAACCTTCTTAAAAGCCAATGCCTTTAAGGACATCCATCCAGAGACTGATGATGTACATAGTGCACTGCTACTGTTGTTTGTGAAGTATTCACTCCTATGATATCGTAACACTTATGTCCCCATGTATGTGTTTGGAGGCAGAAGAAGGGATGATGTCAAAGATGGGCCAAGTATCGGTGTCCTTGTAACTACTGTTAATTTTACTGCTGCTGCCACGTTTATTTTTACTAACATGAACTTATAGATTGCATAAATTAGTTACTATATCCTCTCTCTCTCTCTGAAGCCTCGATAAACCTCAGAGAAACAGAGCTGTGACAAACGAAAGGGAAGCTGTCGTGTAAACCAATTTATGTGCTGTTTTATGTTCTTTAAGCCAATGTGTTTGGAATAGTTTTTGTTAATCAGGGTTGAAAATAATTTTATCTTCAATGTATTGGTGTCCTCACAGAGTGAGGATAAGATATGTGGACTATATGAATCAAATCATACAGCCAGTTTTACTTTCATAAGCATTAATTGTCTGAATTGTAATAATTTTGTGTCATGTAGAGGGTATTGAAAATCAGTCAAAATCTAAATTGATCAAAATGGAATGTGCAAACACCTTTGCCAACACTGTAACTATAGGACAAACTGTGTCTTCAACACTGGAACTCTAGTATTTATATTTATTTAACGTGAATATTTGTTTTGGTCAAAACTGTAAGTGATATTTATACAGTACTCTGTAATATAATATTTATTTTCCTGTGATGCACACAGCTATGGTATGTTTTCTGTAATACACAGTTTGCAACCATTTGAAATTCCACAAGACTGCTACAAAAAGAACATTATGTTAAATGATTTAGAATATATCTGTTAAGATGTTATATGTACAGTTGGCTTAATTTATATGGTGTTATGTTTCCCTATCTGTCCTGTACTGTTTTTTTAGTACTGACATATTGGAGCATTAAGATTCTCAACAATAAATTGGGTTTGCACCAAAAGAAGAATATTACCCACAAAACAGGATATGAAACATACTAATTCAGCTTTTATGATCACTTAAAAAAAATCCAATTGTTTTTTACCTCAAACTGAACATAATGCTATGTCATGTCAGAACATTTCAAAATTTCCAATGAATTTCTGCATACAGTTACAGAGCTTGAAGTGGAAAGTTGTTGCTTAACAGCCAAAATCATCTCTGAATTAGCATGGAGTTTTTCAGCAGAACCATACGGTGATATTAAAGATTAAACTTTTTAAAGGTCTTGTAATTAGTGAAATAGAAGTACATCAAATGTTAACAGCATATGCCAATACTGTTATCGATACTGTTCTCCAATTTTAAATAGAAAAGCTCAACCAAAGCCCAAACAGTTAACTTATGAAGAAATAATCATAAAAATGACTTACAGTTTTAATTATATGTATTAAACGTGTTATATGTATTTCATAACAATCATTAAATAAGGTAAATATTAGTTTGGAGCTGAAAAACTGAATATATCTGATAAAACCAACAGTGGCATTATTAAACTGCACAGCGGTGTGTACCTTTCAAACATTTGGTCCATAAACTGTTTCTCATGCTTCAATTGTCACTGAGGTGTAGATGATTGTGCCATGTCGTTTTTATGACTTTAACCCCGCCTGGATAGCTGGTTAGGAATGAGGACCACAACAGTGCCTAAATGGGGATGGAGACAATGGTGGGCAGCGGTCCTATAGGTGGAGGGTTATACTTCTCAACTCGCATCAGCCGACGGAGAATATCGTCGCGGTCCCTCGGCCAGCTATAAATATGAGTATTTTGCAGCCACGCAGGGACATGGCACTAGAGAAACAGAGAAAAAGAGCAGCGGGAGAAATAAAAATTAAAAGTGTTAAAAATGACAATGAATCAGTTTCACAGACATCAACACTACTTCTCAAAAATACTATTTTGTTTTGTGGTTACAAACAATGTAAAACATAAAAGACCAGAGAAATGACAGGTTATTTTACTTATTCCATGAAGTGCCTTGAATTAATAATAACATTTTAGCAGAAATTTACCCTTTTAGCCCCAGGGAAAAGTATGGGAATGAACCTGAAGTTTTTGCAGCCGTTTTGAATGAATTCACTTTGCAACTGGTTGGCAAAGAGAAGATTGGGGGACATTAATTTATGAAATGAGAACATTCTTATGTTAAGATGCAAGTTATACTGTGAACATAACTGTAAACATGTTTGAAATGAAACACTGATGACTAAAATATGAAAACAGCAATCACGGGAAGCTGTCATACCAGTACTTGTTTTAACGTGTCAGTAAGAGGAAATCATGTTGATGATTTTCATCACAGATATATCTGTTTCCAATAATCTTTCGCTAATCCCACCTGCTTGTGAATGTAGACTGTGTTTAATGTCCTCTCATCGTTGTCCATACTGATGTTACCGCCGGTCACGGTCTCATAATACTTCATACTAATGATAATGATTATCAGGTAATCTTTCTGCACAGAGAAAAAGAGAATGAGCGAAACTAGATGAAACTTAAGGCACAAACACAATACTGAATAGATTATGGTTACATGAAAATAAATTCACATTTACCTCATTGAGGTACCTTTCCATGCAGTCAATCTTGCTGATGCTATTGAGGTGTTGCTCAAATACATCAATCTATTTGGATACAAATTTGAGTTACAGTACAATATTTTTTACCTGCTGAAATTCTGTAGGACATTTATCTCATTATAATGTGTCTGTAGCATGATAAAGTATAATTATCATTCTTGATATTACAGCCGTATTTGCTGATATTTGAAATCTGTAAATCTACAAAAAGCTACAGAGGTTGGCTGTAAAAATAAAAATCCCAAACTTTCAATAAAACATTAAAAAAAAAAAAAAATCATACATGCGTATCGAAGCCATTACTTCTCAGCAAGGCCACAAACTTGATGATCTCCTTAACGTGGTCATCGCTGTCTGCCTCATAGGTGACAAACACCTTCCCTAAGAGAGACAAGAAAGACCAAGGAAGTGAGAAAAACAGACAACGAGCTCTTTGACTGTTCTACTTACTTTTTTTTGAGTGTGATGTGTCATGTAAATGTCAAAGAAACCATGGCAATCGTTAATGATCTTTTAAGTCAAAACTCAAACTCACTCTGTTCCTGGGAAAGATGTGTGCAGCTAGGATTGGCCTGTCTGGGCTTGGGACACGTGTATCTCCTACAGGTAAAAACAAAAAATGTCAACAATTTATATCTTTGCATTGTATAATAATAACACAGGGCTACGCCCCCCCCCCCCCCCCCCCCCCCCGCAGTGATATACTTCCAGCCGGCAAAGCCTGAGCGTAGATTGTCTTATAACATTTGTACCTCAAGTACAGAGTACATTAAAAAAAAAAAAAAAAAAGGTCAGGAAGCCTCATACTCTTTCTTAACACTGGACTTGTTCACACTTGTATTCCTATGTTATTTCACTCATACTACCTTTCCTGATCTCTTCCCTGATGGCATAGAAACGTTTTTTTATAGGGCTGAGCACAAAGAAGAGCAAAGAGATTCTGCTCAAGAGTCTTGTCATCTTTTATTTCGTTGAGCTCCTTGTTGAAAAGACTCCCGTTACTTCAACCCAGCTTGCCTGAGATGTCACAAATATAACTGCAACAGGTAAGGGTCTCCTACAATTTAAAATCAAAGGCCGTCCTCCTCTTAGCTATTACTTACATTATTTGATCTGTTTGATTCTTTACAGTCACTTGTAAAGCTGAACCTCTCTCACTTAAAATATTCACAATGGAAGAAAACTCTGATATACAGATGGGATTTTTGAAATGAAATTTGGTCTGAAACTGTCCATCTAACTAGCTTCTTATGAAGTGTTCTTTAAATGAATCAAAGTCTTGGACTCATGAGTTCAATTCAACACGTAATATTAATTCCGCTCGAGGACTTGATATACTGATAAGAGAATCATAAGCGTGAGAGTCTGAGAATCAGTTGGTGGACTCACCCTTTTGTGTAGTCTGTCTCTGCATGTCTATAGTGGTCTGGGCCTTGGAGATGAAACATACAAACATTCTTTAAGAAAAAAAAAACTAATGAAATTGAGTCTATGCTAGCAAATGCCTCCTACCTAATAGGCACCCTTGAGGGAAAAAGAGAGGCTCACAAAGTTCAATTATCTTCTGGATGAACTGCATTCTTCTGCTGAAAACATCTTCATAGATTATGTAGGTGTGGTAAGAATCATGGAGACGACCATGTCTATTTTTGTCTCAAAGCAAATCCATGTTTTGAGTAATATTCAGTCAAAACCAGATAAACAGTTTGCCCTCTTTATATTGTGGTTTTATTTAAGGTGTAACTTCATGTAATTTCAGTAATAATCATGGATTACCATAAAAGCTGATTATGATACATGTCACACTGATATATTAACTCACCAGAAAGCCCATGGGGTAAATGATATCCAGGCCTGGGGCTCAGGAGGTGGGCAGGAATCAGCCTAGGCTGAGTTGGACCACATTGTCCACAAAATGCTGGGTTCATGTGGTGACCTGGGAAGGGAGAATGTGAGTGGGGAAGTAAGGCTGGACCTGGTGGAAATGAGTGGAGGGATCTAGGCTGTTCCAGGCTGACAATGCTGGGGCTGTGTCTACCAGGCAGCGAGAGAGGCCTCATCTGAGTATGGTAATCATCTCTTGTGTAACTGTGGAACTCCGTGGAAGGTAAGTAGGATGGCAGACTATTTGAATAGCCCTCTCCTTCATGGCTACCGCTGACATAACTTGGGTAGTGCCAGGTAGGGCCGTGACAGGTGTCCTGATTACTCCTCCCAATCTCTGCCTGGCTGGGGAAAGGCGTCTGAAGGCTGTATCCAGCCCAAAGGTGCTGTGGCAAATGAGGTGCTTTGTATTTCCAGTGATCGTTTTGGTGGTACACAGGCTCTTCATCCTTTACTTTGCTTAAGGTAACATCAGAGGCCCCATCAGGTGTGGGATGGGCTCCTGGGAAGGACATGGGTTGGAAGTCTTGGCTCATTGTCTCATCGTTCTCCTCAGGAAAGTTTAGAGAATCATGCGGGAACGTATGACCAGCCATGTGGTTCAGGAATCTACAAAGAGAAACCAGATTATCCACAAAAAATTCCCCTGTTAGCCCTTTAGTACCTCTGCAGTATTAACAATATAGAGAAAAATAGGGTCAATTGCATGAATAATGAAGTGAGTGTGAATGCATATAATCGAGACAGTAGCTTTGGAAAGTAGAAAAAAGGCAAGGTTAAGACTGCTTGAAGAGGAAATGATGCAATAATGAATACGGTGTCAGAGAACAGAATCATAATCTGTGTACTTACACCATATTCAGTTAGATTACCCCCTCTTTTTAGTTCTCTAATTTAAAAGACACCATTTCTCAGAAAGAGAACTGTCTCATTGTCATGAGGAAATGCATAAGACACTCCTTTTTAGATGTGTGTGTTATTGAAATGATCCGTGACATTTTGGGCTAAGAATTTCCATGTAGCCCCATGCTATATTCCTGCTAACCAATCATCTTTCAAGTACTTAAGCAGCACTTAACTCGTTCTCTGCGTCAGTCACTTCAGAAGGTCACCTCTTCCCCTAACCCCACTCCCCCACATTCCTTCACTTTGTCTACAAACACTTGTATAACTCCCTCAGTCTGCATATGATGACCAGAGGGGCTCTGAGGCCAGTCTAGCAGACCTTAAGCTGTCTAAAGTTGTACTCCATGCCAAACATGTCACAAAGCAAAGCCATGAACACAGGTCCACATAGTCACTGTTCCAGGCAGAATAGTGTTAAGAATAGTGTTAATTCGCTATTTTTAACTCCTGAATTGTCCCACTCAAAAGTTAATGAAATTTATAAAGGTTTTGGGAGGACTCTGTTATAAGAAACAAGAAAGTTCAGATAGCAAGGTAGGTTTCAGGTGGGTTCCATTTAAAAATGAACACATTTGACTGAAGTCATAAACAAGGCCATGCGAAGAATGAAGATCACAGGCCACAAAGAAAGAATTACCGAAGGTGTGGCTCAACACTTAATGTTTTGCTAGCAATGTATCCATATATAGCTGTTTTTCAACTATTTTTGTTAAGATTTTGGGAATGTAGTAAAACATGTTTTTTACAATACCATATTAACATGAGAGCTAAAGTTTTAAACTAAAGTGACAATTGATGTGTAAGGAATTTCTAAGCACAAGATCTTTTTCTTCATAATCAGATATACAGTTGACCACATAAACCTCACTAAGCACTGCACTTGGGGGTTGTTATCTTTATTGCTGTAAACCTGCTGTATAAAACTCAGACAGAATCAGACAGTAGCGTTCTTTGATTAATTTAGTAAAGGACACAAAACTTAAGAGACCTGCTGAGAGTTTAGCTGCTGAGGTGCAAAAAATAGAGGTCAATGGCATGCTTTAAGTGCAAAGTAAGCTTTTCACTAAGTATGTATCAAATACACCCATGCAACCCCACTGACGGAACAGAGTGTCAGAATGTAGGCCAAGCTCTAAAGCAACAGACTATGTGTCAAAGTTCCAGAGATCTAGCATGTCTGAAAACCACAACTGAGGAACATCTTTCTGCATGCTGGCCACCCAAGACATTACTTACGATGCGGCCATTACATTTCTTTATATGTGAACAACTTGCGGTGTGAGTAAACTTATGTATTCTGCTTAATCTGACACGAGAACCGAATTCATACCTATTGTCCTAAATTTGGCGTAAACAAAAGATTGTGACAGGGATGTTTCATTAAATTTTACCACTGAGCTGCTGAAAAACGTGTTGGTGGTGGAAATGAGAGTCTTACTTGCCATTTCGGTTTATGAGACTTTCATCCTAAATTTATCTGATTTTTGTTTCCTGTGCAATACATAGAGCTGGAGACATTATCAACAAGCTCTCAGTGGTGCTCAGGGGGAAAAAACACTTGTGAAACATTAAATCAGATTATAGTATTTCCTGTATGCTCATTTCATTATTGGAACACAATTCTCTATTACCATGCATTATTTAATTGCTTTTATGTTTTTTCAGAGTAATACCCCTATTTTTTGAAAGGGTACACTAAAGTTAAGTAGGCCTATTTTATACATTCTGACACCCTTAAAAAGCCATGAAGGACACACAACACTGGTGGGAAAAATCTAATTATAATTTATGTTAACAGAAGAGAGGACAGAACACAAATACACGTGTGCTTATGTATACACCATTATATACAGGGCAACTTCAGAGGCAGATTGGAAATTAATAAAAATAAGAAAGTAAAACATAAATACGCTTAATTTGCTTTCACTTCTTCTGTTTTCGCAATACCTCGGCATAATGACACAGAAAGCAAGAATTACAAAATGAAAGTTACTCTCTAAGAATGGGCCTATCATGACCGATTTCAGTTCTATTCTACTATCATGTTGCTAACGTTTGCCGTAGCAACCGAGAAACCGCCGACCTATTTTACAGTAAAAACTAATTTCTCAATATAGGCCTCCCCTTAGTTACCTGAGTTTGAAGTCGCACCTGGCCAGTTACAAAATAGTTGATAACAACAAACGAAAAAAGATTAAAGTTCACTAAGTAATACCTGTCAGTAATTTGTAGTAGGTACCGGTTACTGGCTACATTAAACTCGAATATATGTTTCCGAAATTCAAAATTTTACACAGAAAATAAAATGGATAAAGACCACTTTCGTGGGGGTTTGATAAAACTTACGCAGGGACGTTAAAGCTGGCAGATCTCGGGTCGTATGGAACGCATTTCTTTAAACGTCCTCTTCTTTCTTTAGACCGTCCCGCTGGTCAGGTATCCTTGGTCCATCAGTTTTTTTTTATATCATTAGTACGGCAGTACTCAGCAACTAAGGCGTGAACTTGACAGCATCAGGACTTGTGCTTATCTAAACGCCACCAACGTATAGAGAACACTTAGCCGAGGTAGGAGGAGTTTGGTGAATGCGTTGTAAGGTCCGGAAATAATTGGCGTGACGAATATCACAGAACGCTCATTAACCAGAGTATGACGATGATCAGCTAAAATCACTGTAAATTGTTTTTCAAAACAGCTGGAGAGCTGGCAAATGAACACGCAAAGTGTTGTGATAAAGAATAACAAAAATGATCTAGTACTAGATGAAGAAACAAATCTTCAGGACAGAAACTTACATACCATATTTGCTGTTACTTTTTTACTCAGTTGGCTTAAATACAGTACATGTCGTTAAATGTACAGAAACATAGATTCATTTGAACAAATAAAATGGCCTTGTATTTATGGTCCAGGGTTATATTATACAGAAGAAAATATAAATTAACCAATGTCTCAGATTTTAGGTGTATACTGAGCATCAAGGTTAAGGATTTTTGTGATTGCGTGTTTTCTGAAATCATTTTTTGAAGTCCGTTTAGCTTTTGTGGTCTTCCTTTTCTTCCTTTTATTTGCTCTGGCCTTAAGACTCCATCATTAATATGGGTGTGAAAAATAACATCTCCAAGATTATGGTAAGCAGAATCCAACACACTTGTCCCACAGTTTTACCCGCATAGTTATACACTAGCATACGAAAAAGAATAACCAGATTTAATGAACTGAATAAAATAGTATAAAAATAATGTGATATGGAACTTGCTCGGAGTTTATGACTTTATGATGTACATGATATAGGCAGCAGAGGGCACTATCGCCAACGTTATTTTCGGAGGACAGTCAAGCGGGGATAGTTGAGCTTAGGAGAGTAGCGAGGTGATTCCACAGCTCTGCAGGGTGTAAAGAGCGCCACATACAACGCATGCGCTATGATGAAGTTATTCACGTTGAGAACACGCAACATTTGAGGCGGAGAACTAGGCTTCCCTCAGAAGTGATCTGATAATCAACAAGCTTAGCTTTATGTTTTGGCACATAATTTGCTTAAATTTGGGTATCACAGCAAACGGAGCTAGAGCCATGGCAAGTATTGACATTATTTATTAATAATTATAGGTGCAAGACTGATAATATAATGTAACTACTGGTCGTTGTTTTTGTCAGTATTAACGGATGCATTTACCCGTTTATCAGACAGAGAGCTAAATACGATCAATGAAGTAATTTCAGAGCAGTTTAGCGAGTCATCACAGCATCAGTAAATTAGTGTCTTGGACTATAACCGTTACATTTTAAATTGAGTTCAGTTACAGTGGTACAGTTTCCGTTTGATAACTGATTTAAAATATAAGGAATAAACTATTTTTTCAAGCGACTACTGTTTCAGCTCTCAAGTCAGTATTAAGTCAGTCAACTCCTCATTTTCAATGCATTGAGGACTTCAAGAACTGGAGGATCTGCATGCTAAATTGCAGATGTTGTGCATCTCAAACTACAGCGCAAACAAAAGTAAAGACCTCTTTTCGGTAACATTAAATGTATGTTACCAGTAATTTTACCACCGCCGCGTTACATTTAATTGAATTTGAAGTAAATCAGTTGTGTTTTCAAATGCTTGAGAAAATAGTTGCAACGACCCGGCAATGTTTGTAAATATATAGTATCATGGGCCTCGTGCACTCCTGTGGCTAGAGTATCATACTCGTTAGCAATTGCTAGCAACCGCGCGCGACCGTACCCCGTGTAACTGTGATATCAAACTAGCCAGCTAGCTAAGCAAAAACTCGTAGGATATAATGCCGCCTTGATGTCAGGAATGTTGCTTCCATGGCCTTATGGGCTTTGCGGTTTGTCGCGGTAATTTCCTGTTTGCCCGGAGATTCCTTAAGTATATGTTTTGTTGGCTACCAGTCAGTTGCAATACCACCGTTATTAGCTTGGTAGTTAACATGTTTCCAAGACGCTGAACGGTTGCCGCATCCCGAGTGTGAAAGTTATAAGAGGTGTTACTAAAATGGTTTGCATTAGTATACCGGATGGTATAATACATTTATGCCTTTAGTCGATGAAGTCTTGCTTTCTGCAAAACGTTTGCACATTTACATTTTGATAGACACAATTTCTACCCCTCAAGATTTAGACACTACATAGCCTCTTGTGAATCCTGTTATGTTTTTTGTCATTGGTGAGTTATTCATTGCAAGGACGCGGGACAGTGTCATATCTGTAGTTACCTTCATTGTAAAGATGCGCAAAACCACTTATTTCAGCAACACTGAATGATTTCCTGATTCAAAAATGTGTTTGACATCGGAAAATAACTGTGCATACATACTATCTCAAGTTATATACTTCGACACCTGAGTCTGTAAAAATGTATTTTTTCATTTTTAAAATAAGTGTAATTACTCGTTTGTTATTGTGTTGAAGGGGACATCATGTAACAGCGCATATCTACAGCGCTGTATCATTTAAATATTGCTGTTAAGGACATTGCCTCATAGGAAAAAAACCGGAACAGACCTTGGTTATCGTTATGCACATACGTACGTTGGTATTTGTAAAGTATTGTTATGTTATTGCAACTAAGTCATTTTCATCATATTTGTAGGACAGGAAGAGGCAATGCCGTATCGAAGAATGAAGGACAGAACTTTGGTCTGGCTTCCGTTTGTTATTCCCGAAGTCTGCTGATGTCTATGCATCTTTACTGTTCAGTTTGGAGAGAGAAAAGGAGGGGAAGAGTTGCATGTTAACAGTTTACATTCAGAATTATTTGGCATGTGCCACATCAGAGTCACCCATCAGTCTGGCCAGTGCATTGACAGTTGAAGTTTTAAACATAAAAAACATAAAAAAGTTTCCAGGCCTTTCTTGGCTGTATCCACATACCTTTTTGGCCGCTCTTTTTGTGTTATCTTGTGCTGCTGCCTTACTTGTGTGAAGAAACATGGAGATCAATATGGAATACTGTGTTGCGGAGGTGATGCAGAGGGATGTTGGACGGCGCCTCCAGGTTGGACAGGAAATAATTGACTACATCCTGGACAGACAGAAGTCTTATGATTTGGAACATGACCAGACCATGCTGGACAGAATGGTGGACAGCCTTGCAACTTCTTGGGTCAACTCCAGCAACTTCAAGGTGAGGTGGACCAGAACATCGGAGCTCATTATTAATCGGCAGATGTTTTTCAAATGTGTTAGGATCTGTTACTATTAACAGAATCTCATCTCCGCTACAAAGAGATTGGGTCCGTGATTGCACAGTATTTGACGTTATCTTTACATTAACCACAACAGAGCGATGATGGATGCAATTCCCTTCTCTAACTTGTCAGCAAATGCTTTTTATGCAATGAAATGATTTATTACAGACAGGCATACATTTGGACCCTATATTATTAGTTTTATAGAGATGATAAAATGCTCATTCTGGCCTAAACAAGCACTTTCATTTTACGTGTTGTTCAGAGTTGGGCCTGCTGGAATAGCATTGGCCTCATTATGTCATTTTACTCCAGCAGGATTTTAGGGTGATAGTAGGATGAAAATGGTCATTGATTTAGAAGATGATTAGCAGCTCTGCCTTCATTATAATACCTTTGCTGAGATGGAGTAGGACTTGCATCAGTCAGTTACTTTGAAGTTTCTTTAACCTTCTTTGAAAAACTGTCTTGAAGGATCTTTTAGAGAAGGTTTTATGCATTTTTTGTAATCTCTAATGATAACTTTCCAAGTTATCTTATGTAGTTAAACTGGCACGATACAGCATTTTCTTTCTTTGACGTTCGGTTTTGTCGTCAAAGTGTATTGCGGTGAGGGATACATTCACTGTTATGAGAACTGCGGAAGGTTTTCCAAGGCTGAAATACATGGACTTGGCAAATAAGCTACATTTTGAGGTTTCCTTTTTTTTTGCTGGCAGGGAGCTCTGTCTTGATGTTGTTTTATGTTCTCTGTTTTGGTGAATTGTCTCAAAATAACACTTCACCTTTTTAGTGCCAAGAGAAGGAAGTGCTACAGAAATCAGCAAGAATTTGCCTAGACGTTGGCTGTTTATGGTCGGTTACTCTGGCATTGTTTCTATTGTTTCTGTGGAGAAAAAAAAAAGTTTCCATGACAGTCTCATTGAACAATGATCTCATTATCCCTGTGATTTTAGAGTGTCTTTATTTCATGCAGGATTATCAATGTTATGAAGATATACCCAGTGTTAGCCCTGTGTCATGATAATGTTCATGTTTTATGCTGTGTCAGCAGTGAGCACGAGGAAATTCTATCGTCTGTGTTTTTGAGCTTTGTCACACACAGTCATATGTCGTAGTATGCTGACAATCTTTGCAATATATGTGTTTCATTTAAGATTGATTTTAAGATTGCAGTAATTCCTATGACAAAGGATAATGTGCAAAGCATAACCGATATTTCTTTTAAGTGTGAATTTCACCACTAGCCTAGTTGTTTCCCATGAGTGTAAAAATGAATTATTTACCACCCTGGTTTGCTTGTTTCTGACCATACAACAGATGAAAGCTACGATGGATTAATTAGGTTAAACTGAATTGTGTGTGTGTGCGCTTGTGTGTTTGTGTGTGTGTGTGTATGTGTGTGTGTTTGTGTGTGTGTGTGTCTGTTTATGTGTATGTGTGTGGCATGGCATGGTGTCCCTCACTCACCAGTGACCTTCGTCAGATTGCCTGTTGGTCCACTGAGAGCTGACATCTGTTTGTGCTCCTCTGAGTGCAGTATTTTGGTTCTGTAGAGTCTCTTCCTGGATAAGTCCTACTTTCGTCTTCACTTGGCTGCAAAACCATAAAACTCTGAACAACAGATGATGCCCATTACAAAAGCTTTGTTCCTGAGGTTTGTTCCATCCGGAAAGGAACACTGGAGTACATTGAAACCCTCTTGATTTTTTTTTAAATGAATTTTTTAGTATTTCCCCATTTTCTCCCGATTTGTAGCACCCCAAAAGCCACATTCAGGAAAAATCTGCCTCTCACATGGTAGTTATCTCAGTCTATGTGGGTGAGATTAGCACGAGCTTCCCCTGTGTCAGCAGAAGTCAGTCACCCATTTCTCCACACTTGTTTAGTATCATCAGGTGCTATTCACTCGACTCTGTCTGCTGCTGCAGCGTCAGACTGTCAGTGACTGCCGCCAAGTTAGCCAAGGAGATGGACCCTGACTGAATCGTCCTCCCCAGAGAACGTGGCTGGTTAGCTGTGTACCAGTGCGGTTGAGTTCGGTTTGCATTAGACATCTGCTGTCTTTCTCGTATACTGTTGTTTTTGGTCTCAGCCTGAATTAAAAGCAAACCTAACACTCATCGCAGGCACCTAAAGAGCCATATCTCACCCTTGCTTTTTTCAGCCTTCATCTGATTGCTTAATGCTTTATTGATCTCAAAGGAATCTCCGTAGACAGCCATGACTGTGCTACATTTACTGTAGGGACTAACCCAGCTTAGTCTTGTGACGTAGCCTGTTTGCGTTGTCAGGTGATTGCAGCAGAAGCCCTCTCTCTTACTCAGTATGCGAAGGGTGTTGCAAAGAGTGTGTGAAAGTCACCTTGATGGGAGGGTGGGCAGTGAGGTGGTTTACAGCATGTACAGCTTCATAGACTCCACTAAAGTATGGCTGAGTCATCCTATCACTATCATCAGCTCTCCTCACTCTCAGTTTGTCTGTTTTAGTGCCCCAAATGTGAACGGCTCACTACTGCTACACAGAGAACCAATCCAGCGTTAAAGGACGACTTGATAAACTTCAGCATTTTCATTTAGACACACTAACTAGTGTACATTTTGTCTGACCCTCCCTGTGTAATATGAGCCAAATTATGGATTTGAAATGTGAACGGTAATATAGTCATCTTCTAGATTAAAGCTATGCTACAACCCATCAAAGAGAGAAATAGAGATTGCATGAAATGACTGAACCATGGATAAACTGAATAATCTTTCCTCCCATCTTTCCTGTTTTCTGTCTTACTTTTTTTCTTCTTTGCCCCAAGCACATTCCTTGCCACTTCTATTGCCTTATAGAGTTTCATGCAATAGATGCAGTGTTCAGTAATGAGTCTCATAAAGCCATTGTCAGTCTACTCAACCTTGCTTGTCCTCTCTTAAATTGTAACACAGAGACAAATTAGAAGGTCAGATATCTGAGTTTTAACCTGTGTGTTGTCAGATTTATGTGTCCTGTTGGATGGCTCTTTTGCTCCCTGACCTCAATTGAGTGAGATTATCTTGAGTGGTCAGCAGGGAAGGGCGTGACTTTGATGAATTATGCATCTGCCCTGGACTCAGACCTCTCAGGAAAGAACCTTAAAAGCCTATCAAGATGACATGTCTTTGGTCAGTTCACACTAACTCAAATGTCCATAAAGGTAGAGATGCCAAACATGGTTCAATCCTTTTAGTGAACAAAGTACACACTCGACTCTGTTAGTGCTCACACAAAGCATAAAACATACCCGGCCCTGTAAGGGAAAGCAGGCCATTACATTAGGCCTATTACATATGCACACACTCACATGTTGCATATAAAGAAAGAAGAATCAATAACTGCAAAGATTTACTGACATAACGATCATAAAGATGAGATTTAACACTCTGTCTTTGCACTTGTTCAAGACATGCTGCTTTAAAATAAACGCTGTAGAACTACACACAAAATCTCCTAAATTTCCCATCTGGGTTGACAGATTTGGTAGAGCGTTGGCTAAAGGTAATTCATCAGAGTCATGGTGTGAAACAAATGCTGTATAAATCTCCTGCATCTTTCCTCTGTCTCTCCTTCATTTCTCCTCCTACTTGTAATGGGTGACTCTCAGCCAGCTAATGTAGCTTGGATGAAATTATCCATGAACTAGAGTGTTGTGTGGGCTGACTGTAAAGTTTTAGCTGTATGTACCGAATCTATTTATGGAAATATGGACTGGAGGAGAGGGAGAAAAAAAAAAAATAGAAACACAGAGGCCATGTTTTCTGTAAGTACTGTACACAACCCCCGCTGTGACCTGCAGGAAGACAGGGCGGGTCTACAGACTGAGGTTGAATTGTGTGAATTGGATTCCCACTGTATCAGAGGAAGAGGAAGGCTGCCCTCTGCTTGCTTGCTTTAAACCTTTGTGTTTTGCCAATCTCTGTCCACTTCAGATATCCTCAAGGCCCTCGAGCCCTCAGACACTTTAAGTATGCCACCAAGTGGACAATACCTAGACAAACAGGTGCAGATTAGACAATTACACGTTTTCTATGATTGACCCATAACTGTCTGTATATTTAGTCACATCATGTCTGCTATCTGTCTCTCAGTGTAAACTATCTGGGATTGTTGTTTATTTACAGAACATGAATAACTGGAGCATGTCAGTATTAATGTGTCTGGAGCTCCTCTCCACCTCCCCTGATGTGGAGTAATTCTGCTGTTGTTCAAACCTGTCCACTCTGCTTTTCTGCTTCTCTACCCAAGTGCAGCACTGGTCAGACGGGCTGCATGGCGCTGCAGTGAGGCGCGGAGGAGAAGTCTATTTTAAACAGAATATATGGCTGACCGAGTGGCAGGAAAGACCTGATAAATATGTAATGGCTGCACAGCTTTATCAGAATGTGCTTCATACATCTGGAGAAATGTGCTAAGATCTGAAACATGCTGTTCCGCGCACGCAAGATTAATGCGCGTCTTAACTTGCCCCTTAATGAAAACCGCATTGATGGCATACAGATAGCTGGTTACATCATGAGTCAGGATGAAACAGCGTGAGTGTATAAAGTCTGTGTGTACTAAGATTCACAGACTGATCTAGTGTCTTCACATGCTTAAATAGCATACCTGCATGGCTATTTGGGTATTACTGTTTCAGGCAGATAACTTATCCAGTATGAATGTGCTCGTTGTCCTCTAAACCTAAATCCATTAGCCTGCGTGTAGTGGGGGCAACTTACTGCAGCAAGTGTGTTGCACTCACTTTTCGGATGTAGTGGCATCCAGCAGACTCTGCCCTAATACTTACCACACATCAGCTGTTATTTGGAGACATGAACAATACAAAGGCTTATCAGGGGATTAATGGGCACACAGAACAATTAGAATTAGATCACAGTGGTGAAAATGTGGAACCACCAGGTTGGTCTCACCTATTGAGTCTTTTATTTGACATTTAATAGAACCGCACCCCACAGCTCATACAGTAACTGCCGAGTCCAGACGGCCAATCAGAAAGCTTTCCGAGACATGGCCTGGAAACCCAGTGTTCTCTTGTGAGAGCAATCACCCCACACACAGTAATGAGGACAGGAGTCCCACTGCAGCTCAACAGAGCTTATTTTACCAGTCACACACTCGTACAGCCCCAGTTTGCTCCTCCTCACACTGGATTCGGAGGAAGGAAGAGGTCTGAATGAACCACATGTTAATAGCTTACATGTGAAAAATGGGGAAGATAGCAGCTGTTGTGAAAAGTACAGAAGTTATGACTGTGTTTGTATAGCCGTGCCCATACATATATTCATGTAGCCCAGCTGTTTAATGTATGGTTGTGAGAGAGAGAGAGAATGAGAGAGGGCAAGTTCATATGGCATATACAGGAATTGATTAAGAAGAGCCCATGATTCATATTTACAGACAAAGCCATGCTGACGCAGTATACAGAGGGAGTAGCTGCGTCCAAAACCGCATACTAATGTACTAAATAGTATGTCAAAACAGTACGCCACCATTAGTAGTACGTCCAAATACAGTATGCAGTATGTGGTTGTAGACACAGCTAGTGAGAGAGAGAGCACTGTCATAGTCTCAGATCTGCTCGCTCTTAACGACACCTGCTTGGAATTATGTGTGTGGTTTTGTGAGTGTGTCTAAGTGAGCTGTGGTAGCTTTTAGTTTACATACATTCTCTGGGTCATAAATGACCTGAGCTGTGCTAGCTTTTAATTTACATACATTTTCTGTGTCATAAATCCCTGTTTACTGCTTTCATTCTCCAACGTGCTATAGGTGCTCACTGGAAGGTGATATTGTAGTTCAGAGAAACCCATGCCCTGAAAATAGTGTATGAAAATAAGTGACAGATGCTACCTCTAGGGGGCTCTTTATTTAACGATATGACGATGTTGGATATATAGGTTCCAAAAATTGCACCATAGCCTAAACTAGGAAGTTCAGGTGATGCGAATGTGTTGGTAAGGTGTCAGCAGGGATGCTCTCACTAGTCGTTCATTGAACAGCCCAATCCACCCCCAGACAAGGACAGTTGCATTGCTCTGTGTGACCAAAGCCTTTATAAACTTCCCATGTTGTTTATATCATGGTGTGTACCATGAAATTGTTATTTATGTTCCATCAGTGGGGGAATGTCAGTACAATCTTGGTTTTATATTTATTTATAACGTAGGTTGCTGCTATTCTCAGTAAAAAATGAAAGTCTGAGAGTTTTAATACATTACCCACAATCCTTTGCTCTTCCTATTTGCATTCTGAAGCTGAGTCATTTCTATGTGTATTGATCTGTTTCTGTTGTTTTGTTGTTGGTGCTTTTTGTCTGCTATAGCACCTTAAATTTATTTGTAAACACTAAATAAATACATTTGAAGTTTTTTTTTTTTTAATGTTGTCATTTCTCTCTTTTTAGCTTGCTCTTCTGGGAATGGAAGTAATATCAGCCTTAGTAACAAGGTTACAGGACCGCTTTAGGACACAAATTGGGACAGGTAAAGTTGGCTCATTTGTCCTTGAAAACATTGTTTCATTTTTCTGTCTTTCCATCAGTGGAATTCAGAGTGTGTTATTATCTCACCAGAGACATATCAAGCTCTCTAGTACAGAGGTTCCCTCACAGCAGTTCAGTGTTGATAATCCGTCACAGAACTGTTCATGGTGATATCTTGTCTTGCCTTTGCCAGTCTTGCCTAGTTTAATAGACCGTTTAGGAGATGCCAAAGACCAAGTGAGGGACCAGGCTCATGCTTTACTCTTAAAAATAATGGACCAAGCTGCCAACCCACAGGTAACCTCATGTTTCAACAGCCAAACTGTTCATCCTTACAGAGTGTCTTTAAATGAATGGAGCTGAATGGCTAAGACTGTTCCTGTGTTTACAGTATGTATGGGACCGAATGCTTGGAGGATTTAAACACAAAAACAACAGGACCAGAGAGGGTGTCTGTCTTTGCCTTATTGCAACTCTAAGTGTGTATGTATGGAAGAACAGATTCACACGGTCTTGATCAAATGAACTTCTATGAATAAAATCATCTTTTATTTATTTTAGCTTTCAATATCTAAAGAAGCTTTATCACTTCTTCCTTTTTCACCTCTCATGTTGTCTTTCAGATATGGAGCACAAGGCTTAACACTAAGCAAGGTTGTCCCCCATATATGCAGCTTGTTAGGGGACCCCACGAGTCAGGTAGGCTGCCCTCCTTTATCTTTAGACTTTATCCTTGGTCTTCCTGTGACATTAGAAAACTCTTATCATGGTGGTTGTTGGAGCCCCCTGGTGGTTGAGAAAGGGACTCACGTATACCACTTACCTCATGTTCCTTAAGCATATATTATATAATTTACATGTGTATGTTTTGACCAGTTCATGATAAAAAGCATGTTGTGCACTATTAGCTTCAGTGTGATATTGGAGCTTTTAGATTTTGGTGGCTGAAGATGTGTCTGTGTATTTGATCTGAATGTAGGTTCGAGATGTGGCCATGAATTGCCTAGTAGAGATCTATAGACACGTTGGAGAAAGAGTACGGGTGGACTTGGGCAAGAAAGGACTCCCACAATCACGGTAGATTGCCCATTCGAGTTATATCTTACATTTATAAATTTATCAGTACGTATTTATTGCATTTCTTATATTTAGAAAAACAATAGAAGATGCATATTTGGTGCGTATGAAACTGCTGAAGGTAAAGTAGTCTGACTTTGCTCTGATGAAGTTTTTTTTTTTCTGCTCTTAGGTTGAATGTAATTTTTAGCAAATTTGATGAAGTCCAAAGATCTGGGAATATGATTCTCTCCTCAGGTTAGTGTTAAAGCTCACGTCCTCTGTATTTATGTTTACTGTATAGCTATGGGGTGCTCAAGCTATGTGTCTCTCTTTGTTTGTTTTGCTGTTTGGAGTGACTCATAACAGGTGTAATTTGCATTGCCCGCTTGCAAAACTTTGCTTAGGGAATATACTTTTCGTATGACAAAACTTTTTATAACCCGATACATTCTGTTCATGGATGACATTGCACCAAATTCTCCATGACAATAAATGTAGTGTCTTTATGTCTAGGCCGTGTATTATGTCAGACGCCATGGCTTATGTCTTTTGTTCTCTGGCTGTGTTCCCCCCCTGCCCCCCAGAGCCTCCCCAGTGCTGGTTACCAGAAACACTTTGAAATCATTTTAAACCATTAAAAGCAGAGTGTGGTCATCTGTATTTGGCCCCCAGGTAGAACATCCCTCGTCATGTCATCATGTCTATCCATATTAATCTAAATCATGAGAATGACAGTGTAAAATGATGGCACGTCCAGAGACCTTTTGGTCATTGGCTGCTGTTGTTTGGGATAAATAAACTCATTAGTGTTTTGTTTTCTTATTTGTAATATTTGTGTAGAATGAGGAATAGAGCACACTGAAGAACCAGTATGGTGAACAGGAGCTTTGATAGAAAAAGTTGTTGTTGAGATATGAGAGGTTGTGTCTGAAATGCTGTAGACCCGGGCTGTGGTCGTGTCCTCTAAGGCTTGTGTGAGGAACGTCAGAAAAGTTTATGACACACGCTCTCGCACCGAATGACAGATTTTCACTAATTAACTTCAGTTGAAACCATTTTGCTGTCAAAACGAAAGCCATATCCTAGTCCGTTCATTCCGATGACTGAAAGTTGAAGGACTTTTCTCACATTAGAGGGATGTGTTCAGTCTGTGACTGTAGTCTGACAGGACTATTGATCTAGCTGTGATTGATTTTGGAACTGGCTCTTTTAGTTGCTGCCTTATCATTTTACTCGCCCGAGGCCCATAAGTCTATGGAATAAAAGGCCTAATTATCACAGTCATGGGGTTTTACTTTCAAGACAAGCCTTTGGAGAAAGATTACACTTTTAATCCACTTTCTTTCTTTGTAACTGACCCAAATCAGGAATGGGTACAAATTAAAAAAAAAAGAAAAAGCCCAGCTATTCCTCGTTTTTGAGGAACTCTAATCTGCAGTTTCTCAAGGTTAATTTTCTGAACATTTCACTTTAGATTTTAGAGCAACATTTTAAAGTCATAACAGAGATCTTTAGATGAACAACATTGGTTGTTTCTGGTTAATCTGGAACTCTTAACAAATTAGGACACTTTAGGAAACTGTGCCACTTTCTATCTGTTTTGCAACGAATGCTGGGACGAATGGTTAAATTGCTGAGCTTCCGTTCAGCTAAATTGTTAACAAAGCGTAAAGACAACAAAAGGGCTTCCCAGCTCACACAACACAACACGTCACACTTCAAAGAGACCCTTGGCTTACACATTGACCACACGAGAATACTAATAACCCCTGCTTCGCCTGGATGTCTAGAAAGCCAAGTTAGGGATTAAGGACACTTCTGACAGTAAGAGAGGGATGGGAAGTGACGGAGGTGAGGTATAAGGCTGGGAAAGAGAGAGCCGTCGCAGACTCTTATTATGGAGAACAGTGGCACTGAGTTGTATCCGCAGTCACAAGACAGGAGGGAGTGGAGAGGTGGAGAGAAAGAGTGGAGTGCAGAGAAACAGGGAGGCACAGCAGCACTTCACCTCCTGCACACGCACACACACACACACGCATACACACACGTAACTCTCCCTCTGCCTCTGCTGTAGAGGAAAGAACAGCCTGCAGGCTATGACTACTGGAGAAGGTAAGCTCTTAAGTTGGCTCAAGTTAGAATTAATAATATTTGTGTATGCAGTGTAACCGGTTTTGCTGCAACGCTTATGACATTTTGTGAAGCTTTGGCAGGTGAATGATGGAATTGAAGAGGCAAAATAAAAAGAAAAAGATGCAATGTAGGTTATTTTGCTCTGACATTAAACCTAATGCAGGGCCCACACAGTTAACTGGTAGGCGCTATACAGTTGTCATTCTCATTTCCGTAGCACTTCTGGGATCTATACATGATGTACCTGTGTTAGGTTACTGACCCATTTTCCATGTTGAATGAGGCAGTGAGAGGCAAGTGCACCTCTGTGGATGTTTTTAGAGGGTTTTTGTTGTTTAGTGGTCTTTGATTTGAGACTTTACAGTGAGACAGTAATATATATCTGTTCTAAGGCTCTCAGATTTCTCAGGAGGTATTAAGTATTTACAATGGTTACTTGAATTATTCATTGCATGTGGTCAGTGGTGTGATATTAGAAAATGTGATGCATGCTAAATAGGAAACATTTTTGAGAGGTGGAGGCAGAAGTAATATGTGTTTCACACAGTAATGCTACGGAGTTCTTGCCATTGCAATTCATGTGAACTGTAACTTTGTCAATGAAAAGTTTTGTCCTAATGCATGTTACTTTACTGTACTCTTGCATTCTGAGCCCTTTCAAAGTCTAGAGTCATGGTGAAAAGTTGATGTTTATAATGCTTAAAGTTTCCCTACATTTTTAACTGACGTGTTGATGTTTCATAGAGCGCTCATTAAGCCAATGTGAATGAGTGTGTTTACAGGGGCACATGTGCACGGAGCATCGTTCAGATTGCCCAGGGTGCCTCAGATGCACTGGGTCACAGCAAAAAGGCTGAATGTTGCTTTTGTCTGCTGTTCTGCACAGTCAATTAAGGTGCCCGCTGTGTTCTGTGAATAGATCTCTGCCCATGTGACTTTCAAGTTCTGAACAAAGAGCCCAGAGGCACCATTGGGCTGGCATAGGTGCTGTTTACTGTGCCAGGGTCAAGGTTTGGTTTTGTTGTTGAAAAGGTCCAGGACGACTCAAAACCAGGTGGAAGTCAGTGTGAGTTCAGCTGTACTCGGTTGCTCACTGTTATACTTTAGCTGTATTGTTTAACCTCGCTTTGGCCCCTGTGCCCTGAGCTTTTCTCCACTGTGACGTTAGAAACTGGCTTCTCACTTCTCGTGTGTGTGTGTGTGTGTGTGTGTGTGTGTGCTTGCACATGTGTGTGCACGTGTGTAGGAGCTCTCTTGCTTCCTCTTGTTCTACTTTCAACCCTCCACAAACACATTCTGCAGCACAGTTCTCCAAAACAAGGCCTTTAAACAGTTACCTCACTTATTGGCAAAAGTCCCTGGCCGTTGTTAGGTTTCTATTTGTGTAAGCACCCTCTTTTTTTTTCTTTTTTTTCTTTTTTGTTTGTTTGTCTGTATTGATCGGCTCTGAAATAAGAGAAACTGAATTCTGATCCCGGTATTTTCATACTGGACTCTCATTAAACTAAAAAAAAAGACAAAAAAACCCAATTTTAGTATCTAATAGCTCCTCTTTGTACACTAGCCTACAGCACAGTGAGTGCTCTGGTTCTCTGGTTAATCTCCAGAGAAAAACAGCTGAGCTGTGGTCAGGTTGCTTTCAAAGACTCAGGTATGAGAATGCAGGTCTGTTTCCCTGGTGTTAAATGGATGAAGAAATCGACGTGTTGATTGTCGGTGCTCTCTGGGGGGAATGATGGCGTATAGGTTTTCACAGGTCATCTTGTTGCTGAAAAGAGGCCTGTGTGTTCCACCAGCTTCAATTTCACTTTCTAGCTATCTGAAGGCAAGAGGCAGGGTGCACTTTATGAAAGTAAGATTTGAAAGAGAGGACATTTTGAACTTTCAGAAGAAAGTAATCACTGCATGTGTAGTTTTCAGTGACACTGAACTTTACTGCGTGTTATGTGCAAGGTCTCTGCATCCTTTCTGACGTTACTCTCTTCTGTTGTATTTTTTCTCCTTGACTTCGCTGTATATCTGCTGTCGTGGTAATGATGCCCTCAGGTTGGAACAGAAAATCAGCAGACAGGGGTGAATATCACCCCAAAGTGTGGTATGGCACGATCTACATTTCACATGCGTGGCTTTAGAGGATGCGGCTAGTATTTCACCAGCAATCTGGACTGCTGCCGACTACATCCTTTTTTGCATTTTCCCTGTTTTCTCCAAGTTATCCACAATCTTTTAAGTCTCCTCCTTGCATGACAGTCACCTGTCAAGGACAGGGACACTAACCCTTGTTTCTTCTCTACATGTCACTTGTTATGCAGTATCATTAAGCAACTATTCACACGAATCTAACCTTGACAGGTTTTACCATTTAGAAGGAGGAGAACGATTTTTGTATATTATGGCTCTAGCTGTGAAAAAAAAGCTTTGTGTTCTCTTCTAGAAGTAATACAAACAAACGTATTAACTGTTATGTGTTAATGAATGAGAGAAATGTGTGTAAACTGAGGCTTGGAGGAGAACAGTCTGATCAGATGACCAAAGGTGTCCCACAGGTCCCTTACACGTGAGGCCTGGTTAGGTCCAGGCAGGACAGAGAAAATACATAGACAAGGAACAGCGAGAGCACATTTAATAGTGTACGCGACACACACTCCTTGTAAAGAGTCTGTAGTGTTTAAAATGGTGTAAAGTAGAGTAAACAAGGCTTATGCCACCTCATAACTTATGCTATATTGAGCGGCCGACAGCCTTTTTGTTTTTTTTTTGGCTGAAGTTCGCCTATCGTGATGGCAAACATTGGCGGCAGCGAGGCTGTCTATTGTTACTTCACAGCTTCACCGCAGGGAATGACAACTAGCAAAACAGTGTGAAGGGAGAAGCGCCTCAAAGACGAAGGAGGTGATATATGGTGATATATCACTGAATCTTATAAGATAATGACACATGTAAGACACATGTATTGCTGCATGCTCATTGTTTTCTAGTTGTTGCTCCTAACAAACTATGACCATTCTCCCTTAACTGTAGCTGTGTGTCTGAGCGTCTGATTATATGTGAATGAGCTGAGGGAAGAATGTTATTTACAGTAGGTAACAGACTCAGTTTTGTCTGAGTGCCTAGACCACAGGGATAGAAATGACTCCTCGGGCCCTATATGGACTTGTGCAAGGCATCTGCTTAAACAGATTGGGATAAACTAGTGCTCAAGCAGTAGGCACAGATACCTTAGAAGCTAAACTATGATATGTGAACAGCAGAGAGAGTAGCTCTGCTCCTTTTAATAAAGACATTTTATTTTTTCCTGTTTCATATGCTGAATGTTACAAAAAAAATACCCTAGCGTGTGGTTTTGAGGGGTAGGCTGATGTATTAAGATTCTTCCACCAAGATCTTTTCATTTTTCTCTCCATTTAAAAAAAAACATGTAAATAATTTATTTTGTTGTTTGCAGTTGGAAACACCTCTGTATTTTGAGTGGAGTGTGTGAGCAAGAAGGAGCAATAAACAATATCATCTTCCTGTGTATTGTGTAATCACTCTGCTTTAGCTTTGGTCTGCTCTGGTTCTGAATGTGGTCTAAATACTTATGTATACTTTATAGTTTCAGTTGGGTTTGATCATTCCTCTGTGGGCTCTCAAGGTTTCTTCTTGATGATGGCAAGTATGACTCAGTCTATCCTTTCATATCAAGGTTACTGGTGGTATCTAATTTCTGAGTTGTGTAAGACTGAAACATTGACCAGGGTTTCTTTGGCCAGCATAGTCTGTCAGGCCCAGGGCCAGACTCGGGAGCAAGCAGGAGGTGAGTCTGGTGAGGTTGTCTTACGGCGCTGCTTAGTTAGATAGACAAACAAGTGAACAATTCCTCCCACAACATGGGCCATACTCCTACAAGACTGAGTTTAAATTTGAAAAAGCCACCAAAATAGGGTTATATTTTAAGTTTGCTGATCCTCTTGACATGTATTGTAGAACTGAATCTTATGTACCACTTTTTATCAATCAATTGCTGCTAGCAGTAACCTGTACTCTTTGGCCACTGTATTGGTTTTTAACAAAACATGCGATTTGGAACTTTGTGATTTTCCTTATTGTCCTATGGTCCTGTGATTTTTTATTTCAAATTGTGTAAATGTTTTTGATCTTGTTCTTAAAGAAGAAAAAGAAAAACGTGAATAAACAAAAAAGAACAGCCTGTCCTATCAACTATTGTAACACTGGAGAGGATTTTTGAGGAACACCGGCTGCCCGCTGTGTTCTCAAGATTTGTCCCTTTCTTATTCTGATTGAAGTTAAGCTGATCTGTGCGAATGAGCAGGTACTCCTAAATCTCCCAGTACATTCCAAACACTCCCCCTCCCCTTAACAAGGATTATTGGGTTTCGCAGAAATGTAATTTAAGACAGTGGCTAGCTTTTTATGTTCCTCAAAAAGAGGGTTAAAAACCTGTAGGATTCCTCGGAAACTTTAGCTTCGGAACAAAATGTGTTAGACACAAAAATATTCGCACTACTTGAATGAACAAAAGAAAGATACAAACGGATTATGTTCTTCGTTATGTTCTTAGGTTTTGTGAATGTGTTTAATGTTGGATCTAGGATATGTCATGCGGAGCTATATTCTGAATTGCTGTAATCTAATTTTCTGAATTTTGCACTGAGAGATCATCTGTCAGGACACATTACACAGAAAGCCAGTGTGCCCTCACCTCTCTCCAGGTGGGAAGCCTTGTGACTCAGCTCTGGGTTGTTGTAAGTCAGAGGAGATCCAAGAGAACAGTCTTGTTGGCCTTAGGCAACAGCTCTCGTCGTAGAGTATGTCATGTTAATGAATGTTTAACTGATTTTCACGCATAAATGCCTCACTGAAATATTACTCATTACAGGGACCAGGTCTATCTATCAGAAATTGTATATAACCAGAGTGTCTATGAAGCTTGAGCTTTGTACGCTGTAATATCAATATTAATGACAAATTTGGATAGTGTAGCATGACATTCTTAATACCTCAGCAGTTTTCAAAAGCTTCAGATGTCTTTGAAAGCTTCACAGGAAAAGCTCCTTGAATATTGTTTTGTGCTGTTTTGTCGTGCCTTACATTGCAAATCAAGGTAGAAAGTCAGATCAGGATAGAAAATCAGGAACTCATTTGATCTCTGAGATGAAAACTGTTGCATACAAAGTGAATTTAATTTTGCATTAAATAAAACCTCATCTCGTGTGGGCTTGCTGCTACCTTGTGGACAAATGCGGTAATGTCATTGAGGTATCGCTATTGCAGGTCTATTTTATGAACATTCTGAAAAGCTTTATGAATAGCAGCTGACACAGCAACCCTATAATATCTGGTTTCTGGGATAAGTTTTATTTTATTTATCTTTTCCGCTGAAGTATTTATGAGGTGTTGAAAGCTAATTACAATGACAACATCAGCCAGATCTGCCATGTCGGTATTTTTACACATTTGTCTCGGGGCAACAATAACCTTTCGCATCTTTTCTTATATATCTTTAACCCACCCCACAGCCTATAGGAAAATCAATTGAGAAAAAGGGAAAAAAAGTTTATATTTTCCATCCTATTTATAGTGTCTGGTAACCTCATTTACGCAGACAGCACGGTCTGTTCCCACTCTTGTCCACATTCAGTGGTTCACTTTCATAAATGCTGCGTTAAAATATGGCTCTTGTCAGCATTTAGTGATGTGCGTTGTCATCATGAGTGTATGATTTGAGCGAGGGACGGCAGGATGCTGCTCAGACAGGCAGCTTTGGGTTCCACATTGTCGCTTATCTCATAGGAAATGACTGTTTTACAAGAAAACACACACACAGGCCTGTAAGTGGAAAGTTGTCACAGGGCACAAAGCTACACCTTTATGTTATGTGCATGTACAAGGCAGAGAATGCAGGTGGGTTTTTTTAAATGGAGGGTTTATCTGTAGCTCCTCCCTCCTGCAGTGTCACCCCTCCCCCAGTGGAAAGCATCTTGGAAGGGCACACACATGCACTCACACTTCCATAATATAAGTGGACTAGCTGTGTAAACCCCTTAAAGGCAACAACAGAATGCACGTCTGTAAACAACATACACATATTCACGGGAGTCACAAAGAGGGCTCTTGCGTGTATGTATGCATGCACATTCGCAAACAGACACACAAACACATGCTTACAGGAGGTAGTGAGAGAGTGTCAGCATGCACACGCACCCACATATTCACACACACACACACAGTGAGGAGACAGGGAGGGAGGGGCTGACAGGAGAGGGACGGCAGTAGAGACAGAGCCAGACATGAGGAGGAGGAGGAAAGAGGGACAGCATGTTGAGGAAGCTGGTCTGCAGGAGGATCTGTGCCTGTAAGCATCTCTCTCTTTCCGTTGGATGGGGGGAGGAAGAAGAGAGGGATGAGACAGAGTGAGGATGGAGGATGGGTGGAGAGGCAGACCAAAGCAGTGTTAACGTAGTGGATGTAGCAGCGTCGGTTGGCCACAAGCAAGGAGGAGCTGCGAATGTGAGGTGGCTAATGTGGAGCTGTGAGGAGTAGCATGGGCGCGGGGTGACAGCAGTGAGTGAGGGGAATTTAAAAGGCCCAGGCTCTGGAAAAACAATCAGGCTTCAGTACGACGCACTGCTAAAGGACCAATTACCGAATTAATTACTTGCCTATCAATTATGTGAAATGGAAATATGCTGTGAATGTGAACCACTGGACGACTGTTTTCTTCTTTTTTTGCCTCTCTCTCTCTCTCCCTCTCTCTCTCTCTCTCTCACTCTCTCACTCTCTCTATCTCTCTCTCTCTTTCTTTCACTCTCTCTCTCTTTCTCTCTCTCCCCCTTTCTTTTAATGCGCTCCTCTGTTCTAGTGCCATGTGTTTGGAATCTGATATGTGTGACAGAATGCTGCATGTATTCAGTCTGTGTGTAATCTCCATGTGAGTGTGTATGGAGTGTGCATGTCGTATAGAAATGTGTTGTGTGTGTTGGTATCTCACAAGGGAATAGAGAAGGAAGGACATAGTGATAGATTGAAGATGGGTCATATATTTGCCAGGCCTCTCAAATGTGTATGGGTGTGTGTGTACGCGTGTGTGCGTGAGTGTAGGTGTGAGTGTGTGTGTGTGTGTGCACGTGTGAATAATTAATCAGGATTGATTGCTGGTCTGGCACATTTTGGTTCTCACGTGTATGGCTCCGGGGAATAACATGGCAAAGCATCCCCAGCTCTTCCTCAGAAAGGTCAGAGCCCAGAGTGTAACGGTGGCCTTCTCTGCCCTGAGCATTCACAGCTAACATGTCTCCTACATTAGGAGAATTCTCTGAGAACTGCTTTTAAGCACACTCTGAATAGTGTGTTATTGCTGTGTCTGACCTCACAGATAAGAACATTGATGATGATGACTCTGTGGATGGGGGGCGCTCTTCCTCCTCCAAAGGAGCGTCTTCAAGCCGACGGACCGGCTCCATGCGAAGGCCCAGCTCTGCCTCCAGCACCAAGAGCACAGGTGAATTTCTTGCCTTGTCTCCTTTCTCCTCTAATCTGGTTTAGTTTAGTCTCTTCTTATCTTTTTCACTCCTGAAATTCTATTCTATTCTATTCTATTCTATTCTATTCTATTCTATTCTATTCTCTGCTGTTCTGTTCTTTGCTGTTCTGTTCTGTTTATTTGGTTATGGATTTTGACATTGTTCCTCTCTGTATCTATCCTGTTCTGTTCTAATCTGTTAGAATCAATCTGAGAATTTTGTGATATATAACTGTTAAGGACATGCATGCTGAGCTGCTTATGTTTTCACTGTCAAGGTCACTCTTTTAATCGTTTCTGAAAGATGAGCTACATCTACAAGGTCACAGATGATAGAAAATATTCTGTAGAAAAATTTTCAGGATCAGGCATGTATTACATAACAGACTTTGGAAACACGTGGAAAATACATGAGAATTGCCGAAGAATACCTGCCAGGACATATAGATGTGGGATATTTGCTGTGTGTTCTTGCCTACAAGAGAATACTACAACTCTCATAACCTTTGCACCCCACAGACATGATAGTATAGCCTTAAATTTGCTTCTCCTTGTTTCTTATTCACTGTTAACTGTACACCAATCTATAAACTGAACAGAGATTTTGGCTAGAAGTGTGTCTGGCTATAGAGACACATCTGGGTGTCATCATAGGCTGAGGGTATTTATGTGGGCTGGTTGTACTCCTCAGGGAAGGAGGGATCGAGTGCTGGGGCAGTGGATGAGGAAGATTTCATCCGTGCCTTTGAGGATGTGCCTGCTATACAGGTATGAGACCCTGTCCCTCTAATCCCTGCATTGCTACCTGTAAGTTTTCCCCTGAGCTGAGTTCAGATGAAATGAGGTTGACTCTTCTGCCCACTCTCCGTAGATCTACTCCAGCAGAGAACTGGAGGATTCCTTGAACAAGATCCGAGAGGTGTTGTCTGACGACAAACAAGACTGGGAGCTCAGAGTCGCAGCAGTAAGATTGTCTCTTATCTTATGTCTTATTTTGCCTCTATTCTTACGTCTTATCTTAGGTTGTCTGTTCAGTATATCTTGGCTTCTCTTGATTGACTGATAAACTGATTTAGTGAAAGTGTCACTCATTCATTCACTTATTCACACATTTATTTAGTCACTTTCTCACTTCCTTCCTTTTTAGCTGAAGAAGGTGCGATCGTTGTTGCTGGCGGGAGCAACAGAGCACGAATGTTTCACACAGCAATTAAGGCAGCTGGAGGGAGCGTTCAAACTCTCGGCTAAAGACCTGCGCTCTCAGGTGGTGCGGGAGGCCTGTATCACCCTTGGGTAAGATTTTTTTAATAGCCTGACATATGCGAACAGCTACACACAGAAACCTGAGCCACTGAATGATTAAAACAGCAGCCTAACAGCTTCTAAACACTGTCATAAGCTTTGTCAGAAGTGCTTGTAGGTGGTGAAATAAGTGCTTGATTTGTTGTGATTTGTTGCATAGGCACCTTTCTTCTGTCCTGGGCAACAAATTTGACCATGGTGCAGAGTCCATCATGCCCACACTACTCAACCTTGTCCCAAACAGTGCCAAAATCATGGCCACATCTGGGGTCGCCGCCATCCGGCTAATCATACGAGTGAGTTGACTCGCACTGCCACCGACAAGAGAGGTTACACACGCGGCTAAGCTCTATGGTTTAGCCGATACCGTGTTACGCGTTGCATATTACATGATTGTTGTAACTTATTTAAGTCATTATATATTTCTCCCGTTCAGGTTTTTTTTTATCTCTTTGGTTTCATATGAGTTTAGTCACTTTGTGATTTATGTGTGCTTGGTCCCCGAAGTGTCTTTTGCTTCTCTGTGATGTGTTATTTACATGTTTTTTTCCTGACACATACTCTATCTCTGCCCCTCAGCACACACACTACCCTCGGCTCATCCCGATCATGACCAGCAACTGCACGTCAAAATCTGTGGCTGTGAGGCGGTAAGGCACTTCAGATATCAGTCTCCACAACAAGCTGAGTCATGTTTAGCTTTGTTCTCATTCACAGGACTGTTGTGTAACTGAAGGCTGTCTTCTTCATAGGCGCTGTTACGAGTTTCTGGACCTTCTGCTTCAGGAGTGGCATACCAGTTCACTGGAAAGGTAAGACCCCAACTCAAGGGCAAAACCGTATGTATCAAGTATCCCTCTGTGCATATACTTCATTTTATTAGTCTTATTAAAAGGCACAAACTGATTCTAGATCAGCAGTCTTACTCTCAGACATTTGATACAGATGGCCCCCGATCTATAAAACTTACCCAGGCATCTGCTATGGCTCTGCTGCTGCATGCAGACAGCAGTCACCATAAGTGAGCAGGAACTGGATCGAGCTTCAGCACGTGTGGTGCTGGTTTGGTTCACTGACATTTGTGAAAAATAGTGGTAGAAAGACTTATAAAACCCACTTGAAAATCCTGTTTCCCAAGCTCCAGTGGAAATTGGCAAAGAGATAATTTGTAAATGCCAAAAGCACAAGAAAAAAACTCTTTTAAAGCTTTTAAATGAAAACACACACAAACACACATTTGAGGTTAAGCCTCCAACTCTCTCTTGCAAGCACAGTTAATGTCAATGGCATTTGTTCTAGTGGTTACCGTGGCATTGCTCATAGCCCTTCCTGTGTTTCCTGTGCCCACATCCTATTTCACTGTCCACTGGGGTTTCCAACTGTAATGGATTCAGACTCTAGCTCTGGAATTGTCTGGAGACTTTGCTTTGCTATTGATTTGAGATACATTTCCACAGTCACTTGAACTTGGGCAGACAGGGGCTACTGGTAGAGGAACTCCAGTGTTTCTTTTTCTCTTCCTTGCCTCTGTTTCTCAGACACATTGCCGTCCTTATGGAGACCATTAAAAAGGGCGTTCATGATGCAGACTCTGAGGCCAGATCTGTGGCAAGAAAGTAAGTCACTCTCAGAATCACATTTTGGTTTATTCTGAAATTGTTTGAATTTTGAAAGTAATTAGTACTGAGAGGAAAACAGAATGAAGTTCAGCACTTTAGAAACATTAAAGAAACAAACAAATAAGTAAAGAAATACATACAGAGTTTCTGCTTCAGCTGAATCTTAACTCAAGGCCAGGTTACCCTTACTGGTCAATATTTAGAAATTGTATAATAGAATAGAAATTAAGAATTCCTAAAATGCTTTTTTTTTTTTTTTTTTTTTTAATTGTGAGTGTGGCTGTGAATGTTGAAATCTAAAGCGTGCAAATGTATGAAGGCTTGTTATGTCTATATTTTTTTTTTAACCTATTATTCCTGCATCTCAGATGTTACTGGGGTTTTCATGGTCACTTCAGTAAGGAGGCGGAGCAGCTGTTTCAGGCCCTGGAGCTGACCTATCAGAAGGCTCTACAGTCTCACCTAAAGAGCTCTGACAGCATCATGTCCCTCCCTCAGTCAGACCGCTCCTCCTCTAGCTCCCAGGAGAGCCTCAAGTAAGGCTTTATCCGCTCATGGCAACGTTTTAATATTCTGCAAAACTACATATGAATATGCCCATCATAAATGGCTTCTTATATTGGATGGTCTGGATATTTTGTCCGTAGTACACTTTTTTGAGGGAAAATGATGCCTCACACAGTTTACCGTAGACTTAGATAAGATTTATAAGACCTATTTGCATTATATTGCTGAATTTATGACTGGAATTTATTACTGAATTTTACATAAGCTTTTCTTTGGACTTACTATGTGATTGTGTGCTTTATTTGATGTGTTCTGCAAAGCGGTTACGTCAATGCGATAGCAATTTTGACAGTAAGAACGGCGCAGCAACTTCATGTGTAATTTTTCTCATGTTCTCACAGTCGACCTTCATCTGCAAAAACCCCTATTGGAGGCAGCGTAAGCAGAAGTAAGGACTCAGACCTGCTGCTGTGTGTGACAGGGGAACAACACAGTTTAAAAGGAAATGGGCAGTCAGGACAACTGTTCATAGTTAAAGATCCATTATGTCTCAGCAGATGCTGATTTGAATGGAATTATACATAATGTCTTAATCAGGGTTTTGTTACATTGTCTTTCTTTTTTGGTGTTTTAAGTTTACTTGTGTTTAATCATGTTATCACTTGATTATAAATTATATGTTGACTGCACATCTGTGTCTGTCCAAGACATTGGTGGTTGAATCAGTCTTATCAAGTGGTCAGCTTTTCTGTGTGAACTGGTGGCTGTCTTTTGTCATTGTCACCGTATATCATTAGCTCTGTTTATCATGTCATTTTGCATCGTTAACTGTATAGATCGTGTCATATCATATCATTGCTCTGTATATCAGATCGTATATCATTTACTCTGCTCTGTCTCTCTGCAGCTAAAGGGGTGAGCTCCAGAGTGACCTCCACGCCCGGCTCCCTCCAGCGCTCACGGAGCGATGTGGACGTCAACGCTGCCTCCACTGCCAAGTCTCGCATGCCTGCCACGCCTGCTGCTGCCCCCTTCAGTTCGGCCACGGCACTGCCACCCGGCTCCTACGCCTCGCTGGGTAAGTCTTACCGGCCCTGCTCTGATCTGTGCACACTCCCAGAGAAAGAGAGAGATTTAGAGAGAGCGACAATGAGGGAAAAAATAGAGAGATAAACAGCAGAAAGCAGCCAGGGATTGTCTAACACAGAATTCAGAATTGTTACGCATAAACATCGACAAGATGCCATACACCTCAGTATCTGTGCCTTCATCAGGATCATTTAGCATGGATAGATGATTTGCGCAGAGAGGATAATTAATGCGTTGAACGTTTTGTTTTTTTTGTTTAGAATACCTTGATCCATGCTCACTTCCTGTAACCCTGTCCCCACCTGTAGACTTTTCTGGTTGTCCAGTAGTAAATAATGACAATTGTTATGGCTAATATCTTGCTGTTATGCCTTTCCTTTTGGCTTCCCTGATTTTAATGAACCCAAAGATGGTTGTCCTGGTTATCTGGATGGTAAGCAGTGTGTCTGCCTGAGCAGTGTCTATGTGTGGAGGGCTACTTTTCCCCAGTGTCACCTTCTGTGTCTGTGGTCCATGGATACCATATAAACAAGTCATTTGTTGAGGTCTGCATGGACTGTCTGCACGGTGTTACCCTCCTCTCTTCTGACCTTAAAGTGACTGCACAGTGCTTGTCATATTTACATTACATCAGTCAGTCAGAATCCACCTTCTGATCTGGTTTTGACTGACTTTAAACCTGACAGTTTGATAGGATGTTGTGTATTTGTTTTTGTTTTTGTTTTTTGTTATAGTGGATGTACATATTTGTAGCCAGGTTTCATCTTGTCCTGTCTTTATGAATGGATTGCCTGTATAGAAGACGCATCTGGCCATTAACAATACTTTAAGTGATACTTCTGGGCCAACCCTGTGTAATTACATTTCTACTCCCAATACATAATATCATGTGAACATATTCCTTTAAATGTCCCATATCAAGAGTATCTGGATGGATAATTACTGTTTCATCAAACATAGAAATAGTACCAGGGCAATCTATAGGGATTCTTTAGTACATCCTATGTGATTGTAATGTTGTGATATTCGGTTAAAGCTGTGCATATTTAATCTTTAAAGGAACTTTGTTATTGCAGCATGTTATGTGTTTGTATACTTGAATGTTGATGAAAAGATTTCATGTTCCAGGAATGTTCCAGCATTTATGTCTTTACATTTCTCTCAGTATTAGTGTTTTGAGTAGACCTCTGTCATAACTCAATCTTGTTTTGAAGTTTTCTTATGATTATGGTTTGTAACTTTACTTGCATGTGTTTGTCTATATTTAGTGAGATTATCAAGAGATTTCTTGTGTTTCTAGGGACATTATGAATCATATTGTGATTTCCAAGTTACATAGACCCTGTATTCAAATTTTACATTCCTCATGTTCAGTAGGTTGAAAAACAGTCTGATTTTAGGGCTACAGCTGTGCGTATGCTGCGTTGGTGCGGAGTGCGTTTTTCTTTTCAGGAAAACACGTTCGTTATTCCTTTTCTCTTTAGGTCGTGTGCGCACCAGGAGGCAAAGCTCAGGGAGCTCAGCTGGAGGCGGCGTGTCAGTCACGGACAGCAGGGGACGGAGCCGAGCCAAAGTGGTGTCCCAGTCCCAACGTGAGTGGATATGACAGCGTCCCGTCCTGTCACGTCACTGGCCAGAATGCACCACCACACTGTTTTCACGCTCGTGCAAAACATGTTGTGCAATTCTAAACATCAGCATAGGAAGTTCCGTTGCTCTTTGTAACAGATGTTGGGGAACACATGCTGATTTTATGCCATGCCTAATGTATGCTGGGTATTGTAGTTTCTTTGTCCTCATGTAACTGGATGCCTCTTACTGTTCTACATCATACTTTGTCATGCATAAGGATCCAGATCAGCTAACCCGACAGGTGGGAAGATCTGTGATATGGCACTTAAACAGAACTGTTTAGCTTGTCCATCCCATCTCTGGGCCGTGTGCATGCTCTGTCACGGATGCATTTGTTACTACATGTAGTGTGGTCAAGCATGAGACGCCTGTGTCAATGCACTCGAACGCCTGCAGCTGCTAAAACCACCAGTTTAGGATTTAATCTGAATCGAGATAAGTCAAGTCAGTCCTCTGTTATCATTGTTTGTTGATGCCTGTTTGTTCCTGTCTGCTTCCCGGTTATGTGCTCAGTCTGTTCTGTGGCTTCCTGGTATATTCAGAAGCATACGTGTAACCCCATCCATAATCTGTTTTCATTAACTCTCTGTTTTTGTCGTTAAGAGTCACTGGAAAATTTTTCATATTGAAAACCAACTTTGAAGGTTTTCAGATTAAACTCTTATGACATAATTGAATCTGAATTCAAACTGTGATAAGTTAATTGTGGCATTTTGAAACTTCCCTCATAACATGCTAAGTAGTACTGTGTTTGAACTAGAGTCATGTCCTATGTGACGCTGATGTATCTCACCGTGTACTGATGCGTTTCAGCGGGCAGTCGTTCCAGTTCCCCGGGGAAGCTACTCCCTCACACTTATGGAAGAATGACCAGAGCCACAGGGGCTGCTGCAACTTCAGACAAACGCAGCAAAATCCCACGCAGCCAGGGCTGCAGCCGTGAAACCAGTCCCAGTCGATCCAGTCAGGGTGAGGATAAACACACACACTCCCATCAGCCATGTACTGTTATGGATATACCATTAAAAACCTATCTGTCCTTCTATACCAGGCCTATTCACCTTAGCCCTTTGAGTCTGTAGGTCCTAATAGATGTTGATTTGGTCATCAAGTATAAATGTTCCAAAGGTAGAAATTAGTTTCTGATTATGTGTTGAGGTTGAAAAGCTTCAGAACTTCTGTACCACTGCTTTATGCATTCTCTGTTTTCTACAGCTGTACATGTGCACAAACAAGCTCAGAATGCAGCGATATCATGGATTAAAATATTATGCATTTATTTGTTGAACTACATGAAACATTTGTTTGCACCTTTTCATTGTTCTAGATCAGATTACATGTAAAAATTGTGACTCTGTTGCATTAATAATTGTGTAAATCTGTTGAGTCATGGTAGTATGTTTTGTACAAACATTGTGTATTCCTTTTTATTGATTTTTTTTTTCCTTTCATACATGCATTTTATGTTTTTTGTAAACCTGTTATTTGTCAACAATTGAACTGCTGTATATTTACACAATGACAATGGATAGGCAGGTAAACCATTCTTAAATTGTATTTTGTCTCCATTTCCCCAGTCGATATCTCCTTTCCCCTTTCTCTCTCTCTCTCTCTCTCTCTCTCTCTCCCTCTCTCCCTCTGGCTCTCTCTGTCTCTTTCTCTGGCTCTCGTGTGCTGTGCTCTGTGTGTTTGTATGTAATTTATCTCTCTGTAATGTATGCTAGCACGGAGCCGCATCCCACGCCCTAGCATGAGTCAGGGCTGTAGCCGCGACACTAGTCGTGAAAGCAGTCGTGACACTAGTCCTGCCCGCGGCTTCACTCCTCTGGGTTAGTACAAACATCACCATGACACAACTGAGGATTAACCTCAACTCTGACACATTTTCATCATCTCAGATTACAGATTTTTGAGATATTTTACTTTATGTAGCCATTTAGGCCTTTGATAGGAAGTTGACTTTTGCAAAAGAACACTATCAAATTTTGTTTCAGGTTTAATTCCTTTTGTATAACTAAAAAAAAACCTTTTAAAGCTGAACATCTGAGAATGCAGTCTAGTTTTCTTGGTACCTCATAAAGTCAAAATGGAAATGTTTTTTTAGATGGGCATTGTTAGGACTGTATGCAGGGTGAGACCTTTGAATCTATTGGTCTTTGTTATGTCATTGGTAATAATATGTAGTCGTATGTGATAATAACATTACGTATGAATTTCCTTCTCTCGTTTCCTACAGTTTCCCGACGACACTCCCGCTCCACTAGTGCTCTCACTGCTGCCGACTCCCTGACCCACACAGGTGACCAGCATGCCCCTCTGAGTCATATCAGTACTTATCCATGGTGCTGAGAGACTGTCGAACCAACAGAGGGAGCTGGAGAGCTCACTTCAGTTTACATCACACATATTTGCACAGGAATGAGCCCACTTACTGTTAAATATCAGAGGAGCTGCTGATGGGGGATGGGATGCTCTCTGATTTGGGTTCAGTTTCTGTACAAGCTGTAAACTATGATTTTTCACTTGTACTCTACACTGTTTTCATTGTCAAATATTTTATTTTATCACGTCTGTTTTGTCCAGTATTTTCCAATTTATTTTACTTTCAAACTTTCTGTGAAGTTCTGGCTTCTTTTTATGATTTTTGCCCAGTTTATTATTTACTTTGCTTAGCGTCATAATTTATTAAGCCAGGCTGAGAACTGCTCTTAAATTGAGCTTTCATTTGTCGTTCCAGTGAATGTAATTGTTTGTTTTGTATATGCCTGAATGCAATGTTTTAATTTTTACATGCATGTATTTATTCAGTTTCTGTTATCTTGATTTTGATTTGCTGATTTTTTTTTTTCATTATTTGCTTTGATTTCTTTTGTTAATCAGTTTTACGACCAGCAGCTCTGTTTCTACTGCAATGGCGCTGTATTTATTTTTGTTTGCTCTCTGTGTTTTTGAGACAATCACTTCATACGTAAATGCTTCTCCAAATGTTCACTCAGATTGACTACAGTACTCACATTATGTAATCTCACTTGAGTGTCTACGATTTTGGGCCAGTCTCATCAGTCGGTCCTCCACGCATCTCGTGATTCTTATAGACTCGTTCCGCCTTTGTGCCTTGGTAATGATCTTCTCCCTCTCTCCTCTTATGAATGTGTGTTTGCTTTAGATCGTTTTGGCCTGATTCACCAGGCTCGGATTTCTGCTTCAGTTAATGCCATGCGAATCCTCAACACTGGCACTGAGGTGGAAGCTGCAGTGGCTGATGCTCTGGTAAGACATTAACACTGTCAGAGTCAGACAAGAATTACTGAACCTAGTATTATGTGTATTATAGGAGCTCTGAGACAATCATACCATTACATCTAGTATAACTGTGTGAGAAAATCGTTGCATTATTTATAATATGTCAGAAAAGAACTACATTATTTATGAAATTTGGGATTTAGAAGGACTAATACTTGTTACTCATTTTGCCTAGGACTTAATCAAGTTTTAATAAGAATTTAATTTTTAATAAGAAATATTTATGATTGACTGAGAATAGTTTTATACTGAAAGCCTTAATATGTAATTATCTTTCCCTCTTTGGCTACCATAAACTGCTTCAGCTTTTAGGAGACTCCAGGAATAAGGTAGTTGTTTCACTCGTCTACATATGACTGCCTCTTCATTTTCTGAAAACCATCATCATTTGATACTCATCAAGAACATTGTCATTGGGCCTGAATTGAGCCAAACCTGTTTGCAAATCAAAGCTACCAGTACTCATACTGTTTATTTTCAGCTATGGGGGAGATCATTTACAGCTGTGCAGAATCCTCGCAACAAACTCAATAGAACATTAACCGTATTTTTTTTGCTCATCAGAAAGCATTTTTCACACAAATCAACAACATCAACCATGAATTCATTGCATGCCATCAAAGTTTACTCTAACTCTGTGAGAAAGCGGTTGCATGGTAGTGTGTTAGGACAAGTGTCACCGCAGACGCAAGTTGCACGTGAAGTCGTCAAAGTCTCTCTATGTTTCCCTGGCCGCAGCGGAGGCCGATGCGCCGGAGGTACGAGTCCCCGGGGATCTACTCTGATGACGATGCAAACAGCGATGCCTCCAGTGCTTGCTCGGAGCGCTCGTACAGCTCACGGAACGGTGGCGTCCCTCATTATCTACGTCAGACGGAGGACGTGGCGGAGATTCTGAACCACTGCGCCAGCACCAACTGGTCTGAGCGTAAGGAGGGTCTGTTAGGCCTCCAGAACCTCCTAAAGAGCCAAAGAATCCTCAGGTATCGCCCGGTGTCCAGGATCCTTATCCAAAACGCATTCATAGACGTGTTTCTGAATGTGGTAAAACCTTTTTCAGCAGAATTTGGCTTGTTGTTGTCGTCGCCCTGTTTTCTTTCTTTCGTGTGTTGTTCAGAGTAAAAAAAATAGATATGAATATAATTACTGTACTTCACGTAAAGCTTTTTTACTCTTTTTTTTATTTTTAACCTCCAGTCGCGTTGAGCTGAAGAGGTTATGTGAGATTTTCACCAGGATGTTTGCAGATCCACACAGCAAGGTAATTCACAGCATTTTACACACCAGTAATAAATCCATACTGGTTGACTTTAATATCAGCATACTCACAAAACATTTGGCTCCTTGTGTGGAAGGTGCTGTGTCACTAATGGAATGTTTTGGGTTTTTTTCCCTGTTGCATGGTTTTGCCTTATGTGGATTGTTGCATCAGAGAGTAAGTGTGGAGCTTCTGTTTTCCCTAATCAAGCGTGTTCACCTTTTAATTAGTCCCTATTTGAAGTCCCAGTTTATTGGTAAAATGAGTGATTTGTCATGGACTTTGGAGCATAATGCTGTGGTCATGTCGTCACAGGTGTTTAGCATGTTTCTGGAGACACTGGTGGACTTCATTATGTTACACAGAGAAGAGCTCCAGGATTGGCTGTTTGTGCTCCTCACTCAGCTCCTCAAGAAGATGGGAGCAGATCTTCTGGGCTCCGTTCAGGCTAAGGTCCAAAGAGCCCTTGATGTCACCAGGTCAGGATCATTCACCTCCTCTTTGACTTCTGGTAGATTGTCTTTTACCCCTCAGAATGTTTGACTTCTTCATTCTGCCAAACTAAAAGTGTTTTGGACTCTACACTTATGAAGGTCGCCTGAAAATCAACTGTTTAGTGAATCTTGGTTTGCTTTCTAAATTTAGTGTATTTTGACCCACTGCATTTGTTGAGATTTTTGATATGGCAAATACTGAGTCTCAAATATGCTTTTCTTTCTGTCTTGGGTTTTTTTGGGTTTTTTTTTGCTTTTTTGCTTTCTCTCTGTAACAGGGATTCTTTTCCATATGATCAGCAGTTTAATATCCTCATGCGGTTTATTGTGGATCAGACCCAGACCCCAAACCTTAAGGTTGGTGGAATATGATGTCCTTGGCTAATATGCTTTTTACTCTAATGGAATGGTAATGGAAAATCTGTGAGATTATTATGACTGTGGTATCTTAGTAAATATTTTGGACTTTAGGAATCCTGTGTTCCCAAGAACTGAAACTTGTGCTCTGAATTTTAAAATGCTGACACTTTTACAATTTCTGAAGGTGAAGGTGGCGATTCTGAAGTATATCGAGTCCTTGGCAAGGCAGATGGATCCCACTGATTTTGTCAACTCCAGTGAGACACGGCTGGCTGTTTCTCGGATCATCACCTGGACAACAGAACCGAAGAGCTCTGACGTCAGAAAGGTGGGATGGATTTTCTCAAGACTGATGGATTGGCCTAATTGTAACTTAATCTGAACAGGGTTACTGAAGATGTTTGTATTTTTTTCTGTTTTCTTTGTTTTGCTTAGTATTAGTGCCTATTCTATAGATTTTTGTGTCTCTTCTGTCTTGTACAATCCTGTCTACTTATAATTCTTCAGTCTAGCAAACTTTTTGAAAAGAGAAAAAAAACCTGACATTTGGAAGCCACTGTTACTATGGTCAGACTGACCGCAAATACAATACTAAAAGGAAGGGCACATGAAAAGATGATCATATGAAAGATCTGTGCTTGTAACTCTTAGACAAGTTCTGTGGGAGCAGAAATTTGATATCTCCTCAGTAGAGAATCAGCATTATATTGTACAAACTTGGCAGCTTTGACTTTTGAAATGGGAACCCTGTAAATGAATGTGTCTGTACTGCCCTCTACTGGCTGCATGTAGACTCTACACAGTTGGGTGAATGAGGAGTGTACAAGCAGGCCCAGCTCCATTTCCTTCCTGCCGGGGGAGGGTCACCTGGAGGATAGGTGCAAGCAGGTAGCACCGCTCGGTCGCAAGGCATGGTCTACGCCAAAAAAAAAAAAAACCCTCTCAAACGCCTGCAATGTCTAGTCTCGCTCTCTCTAACCCAGCTTTTCAAAAACATGGAGGATAACCTTCAAACTGACATTTTTATTTGCCTCAGGTGTAGATGTATGTGTGTACGTGGGTGCATGGATGGCCGTGTGCATGTGTGTGTGGGTGTGTGTGTGTGGGTGTGTGTGTGTGGGTGTGGGTGCGTGTGTGTGTGCGTGTGTGTGTACGTGTGTATGTATGTACACGCATGCTTTGAAACTTTGTTCGTTTCCTATGCTTGTGTCTAAAAAGATATCTACAATACTGCAGTGCTCTCTGTATATTTTTTTGGTATCATGGCTGTTTTGCTGTTTTTCTGACATATGTGGCCAACTAACATTATGATGGATATTAGAAATTCTTGCAGCAGAGTACTGTCTTTGATGGTTATTCTGATTCTGTATATATTTACGACTTTGCCTATCATAAGACATGCTTCAGTGCATTTCAAATTAAACATTAGGTGTTGACATGTCCTCTTATGACTTGATGCATGTATGATATTTAACTGAAGTGTTTCAATTCTGGATTCTTGTTTTTTTTTCTATGCTCTCTTATAGTAAACACTCTTTTACTCCAGACTCTCTGTCATACTCTAATATGGTACACATTCTTCAACTTTTTCGTACTCGTTAGTCTTCCTCTTACTTTTTGTTAGCGTACGGTTCTCTCTTATAGGTCCCTGTTCTTTCCTATAGTGTACCAAATTTTCTTTTGTCTCCTCCCATACTGTGCACCGTATAGTGTACAATATGTAACACTGTATAGCGTTACTCAGTCATACTCCTGAAGGCCCAGAGCTCTCTTTGCTCTAACACACCTGATTCTGTGATTATAAAAAGGCAGCCAGGAGCAGGATTGGGAAGCACTGCTATAGTGTACACTAGTTTGTCCCATATACCCTCATAGTGCAGATTTCTGCACTCTCAGGTCTGGCTGAAATGTACGCCTTTGTATTTTCAGGCTGCTCAGATGGTTCTGATCTCCCTGTTTGAGCTGAACACACCTGAGTTTACCATGCTTCTGGGAGCTTTGCCCAAAACTTTCCAGGATGGAGCTACCAAACTCCTGCACAACCATCTAAAGAATGCCAGCAACATCTCCGTGGTACCACAAAACCTTGCCCTTCACTCGCTGTCAATCCATTGTTAGACTCACGCTCACATTAGCAAATCAAAGTCAGTCTGGAGGTCAAAGTTAGGAGTCGGTGCATCATTTTAAAATAACAACATTGAACAGATATGCAGCCTGTATAAAGCCTGAACTTTAAGCGCCTATAAGCTGCGGGCCATGTGGTGTGCTGTTGTTCATAGTCTCTCTCTCTTCCATACTTAATTACAGGGCTCTCCAAGCAGCACAGTAGGACGGACCCCTCAGAGACATTCCACCAGTCGCACAAGCCCCTTGACTTCTCCTACCAACTGTTCCCAGGGGGGACTGTCACCAAGGTAACCCTGTCTAAATCTAGTCTGTCGGAGAGTAATGCAGCTGTCAGGCAGAAGCAGCTGTCACAGAATATGTTTTTTTGACATGTGATATTTCAGAGTAAATTTGATGAACAATTATGAGCAAATTGTGTGTGGAAATGATCAGTGTCTAGATTATGCGTGGTTATGAATACGTAAATCTAAAAAAAAATGGAAGGCATAATCTATTGCAGAATATCACAGGTGGTGAAACTTCCATGAATCTGCCAATTGTTTTTTTTTTTTTTTTTTTTAATTTTGCTTTTTTGCTTTTTTTGGAAGATTTAGTACAAAAATACATTGTGTTGAAGCTTCTGCTTTGCAGATATCTAAGACACACATTTGCTCATCTTCCTATATTTGCATGTATGCTCGTGACCATAAGACCCCAACAGAAATGTTCTGGACAGAAATCCAAACATCCACTCTACACTTTGCTTTTTGTTTGAAATGTTTTAAGTCTCATCTGTGCTCGTGGATTTCTGGTACATTCTAACCTTCAATAGTATATCTACTACACTAATAACGCATACACTTACGCTGATTTCATGCATCCCGGTTAATTTTAGTTCATTTCTCTACTTACTATATTACTTACTATTAAGTGTGTATTGTATCTGTGTATTTACATACAGCAGTAGAAAAATAAGTCTCATTTAGCATAAGAGTCTGACTCATTAGTATTTGGTTACATGATGAAAATATATTTGGTTTGATGTAAGAATGTATAGTTTATAGTTATATATATGTATAACATATATATATGTTTTAGGTAGATGTAGTGGGCTTAACTACTTGTAAATACACAGGTATTGCAAATACTTAATACTGAGTGGGGACCCTACTTTTCACTACTGTTTTGCTCTCTTTTACCTCTATTACTTGCCTTTTTGCTATATCTTCCTCTCTCTCCTATTGCTCACTCTCTGGGTCTCTCTTTTTTACTCACCTCCCTTTCCTTCCCTCCCTCTCCTCTCTCTCTCTCCATCCTTTCCCTCTCCTCTTTCTCTCTATTCTTTCCTTCTCGTCTTTCTCTCCGTCCTGCCCTCCTGGCTGTGCTGTGGGCGCAGCCGGATATGGGGCTGGAGTTCTAATGGCCTCGCTAAACACCCCTCTCCCTTCCCTCCCCCACACCCCAACTCTGCTGCCCCCCCTTTCCGGGCCCTACGCTGCGCTTTCTCCCCCAGGTAACACACCTAGGGAGAGGGGTTCTGCTCCCCCTGGCCTCATTAAAAACACACAACCTCGGTCATTCTCACTCATCCTAATAGTGTTTTTGGTCCGTAGTGGTTTTACAGCTGTTGCATGTGCGTGTGTTTGAAGGAGTGGTTGAAGGAATACTGATATCTATCTATGAAATCCCTTTCGTTAAGTTGCATTCACTCTCCATCCCCATATGTGAACCAGACTGAACACTGTGATACAGAGGGCTTTCACTTGCCAGTCATGGGCTTTGAAATCTGAAATTCTCTGAAAAGTTTCACTTTTCACTTCATTATTTTTTTTCTCTCACAGTTTGTGCTTTGGTGACGTGTTGTGTTTTTGCTGGACAGTAATCCGTGTCTCTCAGATGTGGTCATTGTTTTTTCATTATAAATAAAAATGCATGTGCATTTGTCATTTTTGTACCTGACACAAATTTTACCAAGATATTCACGGCAGTCATCTGTCTTGTCTAATATGTCATAATTTAATGTGGAATTTACGAAGATTGATACTGATTGTGTGTGTGTGTGTGTGTGTGGGGTGTGTTTGGGCTTGTGTGCACATTTGTGTGTTTGTGTCTTGCCTAGTATGCTGGAGTATGACACTGAGAACTTGAACTCAGATGAGATCTACAGCTCTCTGAGAGGTGTGACCGAAGCCATTCAGAGTTTCAGTTTCCGTAGTCAAGAGGACATGATCGAGCCAATCAGACGCGACAGCAAAAGGGAGGACAGTGTGAGTATCTTCACACTGAATCTAGAGTTTGTTTTTGATTTACTCACCATCACTAAACCTGTCAGCATTGCTGACGAATCTTTCAAAACCTCACTAGACCTGTCTGAGCACCCTTTAAAAACACAAATTATTTAAATAGATGTAGTGAATTATCTTGACTTTAGATTTTAGTCTGCCTGTCTCCCATGGTACTTGTCTTCACCTTTCTTCTCTCTGTTTTCTCTCTCAGGCTGGGGGGGTGGCCTCGTCTTGTGCTGACCCCCGGCTTGGTGCGGATGTGATGGAAGGGGGAAGAACGGCTCTAGACAATAAGACGTCATTACTGAACACCCCGTCTCCTCGCTCGTTCTGTGGGCCACGAATGCGGGACTACAACCCATATAACTACACCGACAGCATCAGCGCCTATGACAAAGGAGCACTGAAAGAGGCCATGTTTGATGATGATGTGGAGCAGTTCCGTGATGGTACTCATTTTTCAACATCTGCCGTTTCTTATCTGCACCAGAAGGATACATTTATAAATATGGCCTTGTCTTGTGTCACTGAGCCTACGTGAATTTTTATTATTTGATACTGAGCATCATTTCAAAACTACTCCCACCCATTGATTTTGTAACACCTGTAACACACGCAAACACAGAAAAACACACGCTTGTTCTGAAGTATATTGCTCTGTGTTGCAGGTCGTCGTCAGGAGTGTGGCGAAAATAAGATCATGCATTCATCTAAAAGTTTTCTTCCTGGTAAGTACTGTTCAACTCGCCAGTTCAACAGACTAAAACGCACACACCCACCCACACACGCGCGTACAGAAACAAACCCCAATCAAAATATTGTCATGTACTTTTAAAACATCTGCATTGCGAACGTGTTCCCCTTTATTGTGTGTAGGTTCTGTGCAGCATTTGGAGCTGGTTGGTGACCTGCTGAAGGAGCTGTCCAATCGCAGTGATCGTGTAGAAGAGAGGCGTATGGCGCTGCTGGAGTTGCTGAAGGTTGCTCGTGATGACAGCCTGGCAGTGTGGGAGGAGCACTTTAAGACCATGCTGCTCCTACTACTTGAGACAATGGGTGACAAAGATGTAAGACACATTACTTTAAAAAAAAAAAACATTCAACTTACAGTTACTTGCTGCGTAGCAACAGCTGCTTACAGTAGATTTATGTTGAGTGTCTGGTAATTGTTGATCAGTGATCTCTGCCGTCTTTTTCAGCATACCATCCGGGCCTTGGCTCTGCGGGTGTTGAAGGAAATTTTGCGGAGTCAGCCAGCTCGTTTTAAAAACTATGCAGAGCTTACCATCATGAAAACCCTGGAGGCTCATAAAGACTCCCATAAAGAGGTATGAGGAACACCTTCCTTTGACCTCTGCAGAGGTCAACCTACAGGGCATTGAAGTCAAGTGAAATTGCATCAATCAAATGAAAGAACAGTGTTTGAAAATATGTTGAGGTATTCCATGATTTGTATGAGGGGTAAATGCAACTAGTTTTGTAGTCAGTAACAACATAGTGTGAATGTATCCTATTGCCATCACTAAATTTATCAGTCAACCATAAAGTAATGGAAAACCTCACAGTTACAAGCAGAATGAATCCTTTGTGCTACATGACTGGCCTATGGGGCTTTTAGGTGAACTTTGAGGAAGTTTTCCTGAGATATAGTTCATTGAATGGACCGCGAACTCAGGTTTCTCAACTTGCTTTTTGCTGTGGTATTATAAAACTACAGTGATACCAGTAGATATAGTTCATTGAATGGAGCACGAACTCAGGTTTCTGAACTTACTGTTTACTGTGGTAAAACAAAACTGCGGTGGTAGCAATAGCTCTAATTGAGACTCTTTGGTTGGATATTTTTCCTCCACAGGTGGTGCGAGCTGCAGAGGAGGCTGCCTCCACCTTGGCCAGCTCCATCCATCCTGAGCAGTGCATTAAGGTACTGTGCCCCATCATTCAGACTGCAGACTACCCCATAAACCTGGCTGCCATTAAAATGCAAACCAAGGTGATTGAACGCATCGCCCAGGAGTCTCTGCACCAGCTCCTCCCTGACATCATCCCAGGTCTGCTGCAGGTAAGCACTTTCCACCAGACACACATCCGGACTTGAGCTGACAGAAATTATGTTCTGATGGAGTTAGTTTCAGGCATTTCTTAAGCTGGGCTTAATTAAAACAACTGCTGCACATCAGCTATGCCTCACTCTGTGTGTGTGTGTGTGTGTGTGTTACAGGGCTATGATAACACTGAGAGCAGTGTTCGTAAGGCCAGTGTGTTCTGCCTGGTAGCAATCTACTCTGTGATTGGTGAAGATCTGAAGCCCCACCTCTCTCAGCTCACTGGCAGTAAGGTAAGGTCAAACTCAAAAAGTTTCCCTATATAAATCCTCTTCAGATTTTGCCTTGCACTCTCATACTTAAACTCTGGAGACTTTTACTGTGAAGAAACAAAATTAAGTAGTTTAGATGAAAATAAGGTTTTTCTAATCTGCCATTTTGGTGTATCATTTAGTTAAATTGGAAATTCAATGTTCCTAAAGACCCAAGAATGTGTCTATATCTTTGTTTTGTGACAGATGAAGCTATTGAACCTGTACATCAAGAGAGCTCAGACCAGCAATAGCAACAGCAGCAGCTCCACCGACATCTCCACCCACAGCTAGTCAATCATTCCAGTTTCAGCACCAATCAACCAGTACAATGTCGTTCACATGATCCAATTCCAAAGTCGTTTCAATTCCTTTTCCAGTTTTGTTCCTGAACTTAGTGGTATTGGATTGGTTGTGATCTTTGCTCTGCTGTAGTAATGAATAAATGTGGGTGGGGGAATTGGTACAGCATCTCAGTCAAACTTCTGTGTGTTTTGTTTTCTAGTTAAGGTTGCAGTACCATCTTAACGACTGTAGAGGGAGCTTATATCTCCTCACAATCAGTGTTAAACTACATGTATTGCTATCATGGTCATAGGAAGTGGCTCTAACTGCTTCTTTACTGAAGGGTGAATGTAAAGAACTGTGTAGGCTGGGGGTTTTTAGGAATAATTTTATTGGCTGAAGCCCTTTAATAGTACTGCCCCATGATGTCCACAATATTCTATGAGTGACGATCAAGTATTCGGGACCACTTTGGGCATTTGAACAATTGAAACTATTGTTATATGCAAGAACAGAGATTGTATTTAGCATTAAATACTTGAGCTACAGTTTTTGTAAAACCCAGTAAGGTTTAAGATGTGAATTCGCTCCACTCATTCTGCATTGTGACTGTGTTACAAAATTACACTCCATGATTTGTATTATCAATCATTTGGCTGGACCAGTGATTTCTCTGAGAAAGATCTTAACTGGTTTTTGAGTGAACTCTGAATGAAATGAGATGGATGCCTGGGACCATAGTGTACTGTACCTTGAAAAAGATCTCAAGCTCTTTAAGAAATGATGCCTTGTGTTTTATCTTGAATGACCAGATGCAGCTGTTTCAGAAATTGTGAAGTATAATTCATTTTAATAATGTTTTGCCCGATGAACAATCTGTTTGACTGGTACGCTCACCAGCACATTGGAGTTCCAATTCAGTTAAAATAAATCTCGGAAATTCAGAATGTCCCTGAAGATAATATAAAAGGAACAAATTTGATCTTGATAATGTGAACACTGACAATCTGAAATGTCTTTACTGGTGACTGATATTTAGAGTGTATCTTCAAAAAGTGCTACCATATTCAGTCGGAAAAAAATGTGAAAAAATAACAATACTGAAAAAGGCCAATTAAGTATTTTCTGGATAAGCAATAATTCTGATTTCTGATTTGTAAAAAAAAAAAAAAAAAATCCAAACTGAATTTGAATCAGAAGTGCTGTTTCAACAGTTGAAGTCCCAAAATGATCTTATTGGAAGATGTCTCCCAATATGGCATTTTAAAATCCTTATATGAAATGCTTTTAATCGGTTTTAAACAGCTGTACCATGTTCAGCATAATATACTATTGATGAATGTTTAACACATGTCTTTTTGGTTAATTCAGTAAAGATTTACTGATCACACCATCAGGCCTTACACCGTACCGTCTCACTACATTAATTAATTCCCAAAACATGACCTTGTTTCAGAAATGTTAAAAGCTACAGTGTTTGAAAGGACTCGAAGTGTCATATATTCTTGACGACCAGCTTATCATTTCTGCTCATATGTAATCTTTGAGATAACTGAATAATAACTAATTATTACTGAATGTTGTTAAAAATGGGACGCTTAATACTTACATGAAGAAAAAAAGACCACATTGCGGATTCTAAACAATTAAAATCGTCAGTGACCTCTCTATATTGCACGCTATCAAACGCATGCATGTTTTAGCTGTGGCTGTCTCAAAAACCTGCAATTTTATATTCAAAACCAGTCAAAACTGGAGTGATCTGACTGGCCTGGGGTGAAGCAGCACTGAGATATAAGTTTTCAGATTGTGTCTATATTGTATATATATATATCTATCTATCTATATATATATATATATATATATCTCTTCACTGTATACTTATTACATAGAGTGCTCTTTGCAGACTTGCAAATGTGGCAAGCCCCCTGGTTCACTTCTGATGTAAACAAGTTTTTTCTGAGTGTGGTTGCCCAATGCAATATTACACCTTTGAATTCTGTACTAACTATTGACAGTCACCTTGAAGTTATTTTGAATTTTAACGGGTTTTCTACTTAGGAGAAAATTTGATTTATCTTTATTTAAGGGAAAAGCTTGCGTACTGCAGAAGACTGTTAAGGTAACAACCAATGTATTACTTTTATGCTTTGCTGACCTGTTTACAATTAGCAATGGCATAATTAGAAGACTGCTTACTGTGCATGCATTTGGTTTAGCTTCCCCTATTTAATATCCATTCCTGTATTTATACATATATGTCTTATTTTGCGTGGTTTAGGACAACTGTACATACTGTCTGTTTTTGTTAACCTTCACCTGTGATAGAATCTGTAAATTTAATTTGCTGTAGACATAAAACCTGAGAATTTTCCATGTTGGAACTCTTGTCTCCTTCTTTGCCTGAAATGTAGTTTTTGTATATCTTCGTCTTTAGTTTTGTTTCAGCCAAATTCATTTTCACATACAGAAACGGTTATTGGTCTCAGAGTTGACTTCTGATTGGCCTGAGGGTTTCCCTCTTTTTTAGATGAGATTAAACCAAGCAAGAAAAGAAAAAAGAAAAAAAAAAAAACCTAAGTGCAAGATGAGAAAAATGAAGACTGATTTTGAAACTTTGTGAAACACGGATGATCATATCATCGTGTCAAGTTAAGTCGCCTGTGCTTGTCTAAGTTCATGAGAGCGCTACTGAGCGTAAAGGCTGTTACTTCAGTTTTCTTTGGGCCCTGTATACCAAGCTACAAGTGCTTTCATCAGAGATTTGCCCAGTATCACGGAAGAGCCTCTCAGTGTTTCTCTGTCTGACGTGTCTGCCTCAGGCATGAAAGGTGGATGTGATGTGAGTCTGTCCAGCTCCCTGTAGCTTCCCTGAAGCGCATTTAGACCCTCACGTCCTGTTCTTTCTGCAATGAAAGGTTCATGTGAAGCACCCAGGATTTCACCATTAGTTCTTGTTATTTTGAAATTCTTCTGATATTTTTGCGGTTTTCACGTGTACAAAATGTGAATTTTTGTGAATGTATCTGAACATAAGGTCATAATCAGCCATACAGTTGTGATAGTGTATATTCTTTTAATGAATATCTTAAAGCTATTTTGTACTCGTATATATTCATGCAAAGCATAAATGTCATACATTTTCTGCAGCTCACAAACCTGATCCGAGAAAATCACAAGGATGTGCACCTAAATAGTATTTATAATTGGAATTTTCTTAACGTTTGACATCTGAAAGAACGTAATTGTGGTATATTAAATACATCATTGACTATATTCTGCTACATTCTATAATGTAGAGGGAGATTTTAGAGGAGACGCTGTGTGGCTGCTCCCCGTGGCGTGGTGTTAGCTGGGGGAAACTTCTGAAGAAAGGTGTGACTCATCACAGGTGCTCTGATGTAAATGTGGAGAAGTCAGTGTTCGTGTTATTCCCTTTCATCTGTCATGAGGGTGTTTGATCTGGACACTTTGTTCTCTCGTCACAGAGGTCTGATCTACGTTTGAGTGCACCATCTGTCTGCTTCAACTGGCTTCATCTTCTCTCTGTGCTGACTTTGCTGAGGTTTTGAGAGCTGTTCTTTCCTCATTTCATTATTCTTACATCATGATTTACAAGTGATCTGCAGCTGTAAACATGGAGGGTTATTCAGAAGAATTTTTGATGAAAATTTCTTACAAAACACCTTGTATGTCATGTTGCAAAAGAAAATAGAAATGATTTGTGAGAAGAAATACTACATAGGAGGAAAAATATGTAGGGGTAGAACAGTATGGGGTTTAGCTTTCCTTATCTGTATTATGGATGTCTGAGCAGCACTGGAGTACAAACCACTGATGGGAATTCTTTCATGGAACTTGAAAGGGAGATAAATACTGTATGTTGTCAGATTTTGGATGAAGCAGAGCACGGTGGGAAATGCTTACATTTGCTTAACATCTGACCTTGTATTTGTCTGAAAGTATTTTAAATGAAAATTATGCTGCATCAGATTATAATAGAAGTGTCATGTTTGATGGGTGTTTCCAATTACATATCGATGAGTTAGAGGAAAGGTACAAGTGTTCAGAAATGTTTCTTGAAAGCTTGCATCTGAGTTCTAGACAAACTGTGATCAGGGAAATATCTGCATGAGTGTGGTGCAGTTCATGAGTAGACCAGCAGAGGGAGAGAGATAATAGTTATTTCAAAGCTTTGATGATGTGAGACTCGCTATAGATAAAAGAGGTTGGACTTATAGATATGGCACAACAATGTTCACCAGTAACACTGAGATATTACAAAGATCTCAGTTTATTTATGAAACCTGGGATGGGTTCAAATTGGTGTAATGCTATACCAAACACCTGAGTACCAGAACAAACTCAACTAATTATTCCAACAGAAATCCCTGTTACATATCCTGGTTCCTCCATCGTTTTCTCCATAGAAGAACACTGACTTGAAATTCATAGCATTCTTAAAATGTATGTAAAATGAACATAGCTATAGCTACTATCCAGTGTATTGTTTGATCAAGCAATCAGTGCAAAGTCAATGAGTAGGTGTGTAGTGTACACAGCAGTCATTTATGATTTACAGAGCAGAGATTAACAGCAGTGTGAATGCATTATGAGTATATGCTGGGAGTGTGAATAACAGAGAGCACTGAAGCTGAAAATGCCAATATGGCACTCACTTAAAGCTCTGATTGCCTTCCTCAGTGACATTCAGCCATTTTCCTCCACTGTCTCCACTGATACACACATTAGCATGTAGAAATTGATTTCTGTAGTATTAATCTCACATCATCAATCATTCTCTCTGGCATAGATTATTGCAGTAACTGGATTGCTGTCTTTGTCATACATTTTAGTTTTCATCAGAGGCCCTTTGTGTGTGTCCTCTGAAGATTAATTGTAATGTTCACTCCATTTTTATTCGAAAGTGGTGGTTTTAGTAGCCCCACCCTTTTTAAAAATGTACCTTTTTAATGTAAATAAATTTGACAATGACACAATTCTGCAATATTATTTTACTATTTTGCTGACAGTGAGATTCACCATGAGAGACAAAAAATGTTGTCTTTTGAAATGATTCCACATAGAACAAAGTGATGGTCCTATAGCCGTTATTTAGAGACAGAAAAAAATGACAGAGGGACCTAAAGCTGCGTTGTATAGAATGGTTTCATCAGAGGATTAATGCTGAGCGTTTTAATGTTGCCCTATTAAAAATGAGTTATGTGCTTTCCTGCCTGCTGTACTAGCTGAGAAACCGTCATATTAAAGTTAAACTGTCTCTCTCTACGGTGGCCGTGCTTCGTCTCCACCTTGCCACCATGTGCTGAATCCTCATCAAAATTCACCCTCTGTTGAAAATTAATTTTATTAAAGCCCCTCCATTCACTAGCAGCCCCCCCTTCTGTTTAAGTATCTTTTTAGTGTATGATTACTGCATATTTCCCATCCTGGCCGGGACTGGCGGCTAGGTCGGAGGGTCGAGCAAATGAAAGAGAACGACTTCATTGTGGAATGACTGGGCCATAAATCATCGGGCGTTTTCTATAAATCACGGCAGATGGCAGGGAGTGAGCGAGGGCTCATGGGAGCCAGCCTGCCCCTGTGCATGCTGGGAAGGGTGGACTGCAGCAGACGTTGGCAGTCTAGGAGGTCACTGCAGGGAGAGCTGCCCGGCTGGACTGATGAGATGCAGACCTGCGGGTCTGAGGAGCGCCATCTCCGCAGGCTGGCCTCAGTTAAACGCCTCTAATCGGCCTTTTTAATATGTATGTGCCAGGCTCCCCTGCCCCATGTGAGGCCTGTCAAACTGACATTAAATGTCTCGTGTTCGGGGATTCTGGGGGCCCCGATTGCTCGCTCCATCATCCATTCTGATTATGAAGATGTAATTGACTAGAATACCCGATATAATGCAGTGCGGAGTGGTCTGAACATCATTATCTGAGAACAATGCTCAGTGTGTCCCAATTACTCAACAGAGCTACAGTTTTATGGTTAATTTTACGCGTTTATCTGTCAAAGTTAGAGTTATATGGCAAATATAAACCCGAATTACTGTCTAAAGATCAGCAGTTCTTGTGTTTGAAAGTTTTCAAAAGAATTCCTTTTAAATTCAAACAATTATATATGTATGAGTTACACAGATTTGGGACGATAGTTGAGCAGGAAAATCCCTCTTTCTCAGACAGAATCACAAATTGAGACATCAGACCCTGAAGAGGAAACTTCAGGAAAAGATGATTACCGGTGGATCCCTGCAGTAGAGTCAAATCAGGACTGCTCAATCTCGACTGAAATGTTAAATGTGCCAATGCAATCCAATTTTATGCAAAACCTGCAACAGGCAGCTATTGAAGCAACTATTGAAGCGAAATCTACCGTGTTATGTTTCAAGTTTAAAGTGTTTTTACTGTCAAGTAAAATAGTGATTAATTAGACATCTCCTTGTAGTTTTGATTGATTGCTGCAGATATGCAAGGAAACCAAAACAACAGCAGAGACAGTGACAGTAAAACAGCGATGGACCAACCTCTGCAGTATCTTCAGACTTAACCCTGTATAAACTGTGGATAATTAGGAATGTGTATCACTGTATGGGGTTTTGATTTAGTCTCAGAGGTCGTGCAATGGTTTGCGTTTTGTGCTGCAGCAGCATAAGGTACATACATAGATAAGCTAAGTTAGCTATCCACAGATAAGTTAAGTTGAGAGTTTTCTTCTGGTAGAATCAGTTATTGCACCTGCGTGTTTTGGCCAGCTTCTTCTTCTTCTCATTCTGCTACTAAAAAAGGCTTTATACACATGCAAAAAATCTCTTTTTATGTCTTTTTTGAACACATTCATTAAATAGATATTAATTTTATTTTATGTGAGTAGTATATTAATCATTTATTTCTGTTAATATTCAGACAGTTAATATTCAAGATGGGTCCTCAGTATTTTGAATGGGCACAATTTCCCTCCCTCACTACAGGAAAGTGTACCAATCTGAAGTCAGTGTTAGGCAACACCTGCCACTGAAACACTCTTTAACTAAAAGGCAGAGAATCCTAAACTGAGGAAAGATGAGGAATCAAGGTTACTTTCAGCATAACTTTACAGTATCTCTCCAGATTCACTGTCTGTTCTTTTGGTTTGATTTGCGTGTTCAGACATTGTGACTAAACCCTCAACAAATAATAGCCTACCTCATGTCACGATATGAAAATGATCATAGATGTCTTTACAATCTTATTAAAGATGTAAAGAGATGAACAGAGATGAACAAAGATGAATACTGACTAAATATCATATTAAATTAATTAATTTTATGCCGAGCCTGTCAGAACTAAAATCTGTCTGAAGGCATCTCCTTGTAATGTCTAAGGAACCCAGTAGAGGGCACTTTACTGCTACAAATTTGTGCTAAGTAGATGTATTACTATGTATTGTTCACACAGGACAACTGTGATTCTAACCTGTTGCTGTCCTCAAGTGTTGTATTATCAACACTGCGATTCAATAAAATGAATGAAGTTTACTGTCCTGTTACTGTCCTGTCTTACTGTTACTTGTCTTTTCAGTTGATCAACATAGTGAACATTGTAGGCAATAATATTATTATTTACTATTTTGTTCTATGTTTATATTTCAGAACAGTAGATTTTCATTGCAGAAAATTTGGTCCATTCATGAGCTGAATTCAAATATAAAATGGGTGCTGGAACAGACCCTAAAAATAGTCACCAAACTATTTAAAGAAGCATGAACGATAAGACTGATCAGAGACTCATTAGTGAATCTAGGGATTAAAGGATAATTCAATTTGATGTTTTATTTCATTCGAGAGCACGTCCTGTAAAAGTGCCAGAACTGCTCTCTGGGAGGCAGTACAATAGTCCCGGGCTAAGGCAGTCAGCCCTCTGCTCTGTGCTTAATTCTGTTCTCCCGCTGTATGGGGTCTCTGTGGGATAGTATGCTATGTAGGGCTGTGATTAGTTTTGTATTTAACAGCAGGATAAAAGATGGCTTCCTGTGAGCGAGAGAGCGGATTTATGGCTCTGTCTTGGCAAAAGGCCCTCGGCCTCTCTCATCTGCTTTTACTCCACTGACCTCTGACCCTCGGGTCATTAGAGACCCGAGAAGGGCTCTGATTGGCTGACCGTGGATTTCGGACCACTTGCTCTTAATCAGACACTATATTTAACGCCAGCTGGGAGCTGGCCAAAGCCCACAGACATCTGTTTGAAATTGCCACCTCCGATAATTGTGTGTATGTAATTTTTTGGGGTTGGTTTGTTTTTGTTTGTTTTGCTTCCCGTGAATGTTCTTAATGGTCAGAGTCTTTAGAATGTCACAAGCCAATATGCTATGAGTCATATCAAACTAAAAGTAATACAACTATTTACTAACTTATCCCCAGATGACAGCACAAATAGACAAATGAAAATCAGTTGAAACAGAGGTAAACAATCCACATAGATCGTACGGTGCATCTCAGAATCACAGAATCGCTCAGTATCTGAGACTTCAGTGCAATGATCTTTTTCTCTTTTTTTAGTGACAGTCACCTTCATTTAATTCTTCGGCAGTCATTTCTCTTTTGTAGCCTTTTTGTTTTTTATTTATTTATTTGAGACACAGTTTGAAAATTTTATGTTTTCACAAACAAATGGAACACAGAGGCAGAGATCCAATAGAGTGAGAGAGAGAGAGAGAGACGGAGAGAGAGAGAGAGAGAGAGAGGAAGAAAGAAAGAGAGAAACATTCTTTTCTGTGAGATTCTACACACGTAAGGGATTCTACACATTTATGCATTCCTCTGGTAGATCGTACTTTAAAGCAGAGCAGCCCCTATTAGCCTGGGCCCTTTCTCTCCTCTTCTCTTCTCCTGTCCAGCTGGACCATCCCCAGACCCTCCCTGCTCCTCAGAGATCTCTTCAAACACTTAGTTAAAAAGAGGACAAGTGAGGCAAATGCCTCCAAGTGCAGTCTTTGGCTGTCTAATGAACTTGCTTCCTCTCAAGGGCTCAAGGATTTTTTGCAGCCCGTACTGTTTGAGTAGGCCGGTGTGTCATGGCTAAATGATGGTTTTTTTTTTTTTTTTTTTACACAGTATTATTTCTAGATGGAAAGACAGATACACAAAGATATACCTAGTCCGTGCATGTGGTTTTCTTTTCTGGCTAATTATGACTTTTTTGTCACAACATGTGTATAAACTTGGAGTTGTGTATTAAATGGTTAGTTCCACTGTGCGTTGTAGTGTTGTTATTTTGCGTGTTTGTTTAGTTCCATTCTCTCTACTCATGATGTATATGTCGTTTAAATGATAATCATTTTATCAGAACGCACACAGAAGTATAGTAGTGGATTTAATGGTTCCTTTACTGTTGTATACTGTCATCTTTCCTCTTGCGTGTGGACCAGTGTGAGCGGCTATCACCAAAGACATTACATACATGCCTGCAGAGGAATGCTAAAGTAGAGAGTGATGATTGAACAAAAGGCAAGTATGTAGTGTGTAGCGTGGGAGATAGGAGAGTTTCAGTGTTAACTAGATCCTGTAATGTGGAATCCATACTATCTCTCTCAGCATGTACCGTGACCCTCTGTGACACCAGAGTCAGACCTGGCGGGAACGTGAGGGAGTCTGGGAAGGTCAAGGGCATGAGGTGCGTCTGAAGGTGGACTCCCTCCCTAACGAGCCAATGCGCAGGGATCCCGACAGAGCCCCCAAAAAAGCGCACATTAATGCAAATTACGGTCTGATCATTTAATAACCTAGAAAGCTTGATCTGTCCTTTTTATTACAATTATCGTCAGCCAGGGGGTTGCTTTCCATCACTGGAAAATAAACATCATCGATCATACTTGCGATGATTAGCTGCTGACAGGCTAAGCCTTGCTTTGCATAAATGTGTCTTAATGCTGGCTATGTGAGAGACAGTGCAGGAGCGGAGCCTATTACTCACCAGTGGAGATTAGATGGTGTCTGCGCAGCTTTATGCGAGGTTATTACCAGGCTGATAATCAACGTCAGACATTGCTTCTCTGGAGTGCCGGCGTGCTCTGCGGCCAGAGAGGGGAGCGGTGTCTTGGGGCGGTATGTCAACAGGCTAGTCCCAATGCTAATGCTGCTTCTTGTAAAAAGCCCTTCAGAAGCACTGTAAGATGCCAAAAACAGGCCCCTCTGAATCTAGTTATATTACAGTGGGCCTTTTAATAGCTTTGTGGTGAATAATGCTACATTTTAAACTCATTGAAAAATAATTCATTTAGCTATGTTGTGAGTCACCAGGGCTGAATTAGAGCAGTGTTCCAGAAATAAGGAGGGCAAATGGCAACTTTAAGTCAGGTTTTTGAAAAAAAGTCCATGCAATTTCTTGACTGAGTTTCAATAAAATGAGTATTTGTCTCTGATTCACTAAATGAAATGATGTTTGAACAGAATCAAACATCTTCTCAGGCTCGTCAGCAAACATTAGTCGAACCTGTTTTCTTCTTCTTTCCCCTGAGAGGTAGTTTTTGCAATCGGGAAACATAAACCAAATCAAACTGAACCAAACCACAAACCCAGAGGATATACGAGGTCTTTGTTCTGAGAGCTTTCACATTTTTGTTTTGAAAGACTGTATGTGGATGAATTCTCCTCCTGGAGAAAACTCTCTCTCTCTCTCTCTCTCTCTGTCTCTCTCTCTCTCTCTCTCTCTCTCTCTCTCTCTCTGTGACCACAGCAGAGTAGAAATCTTCAGACTGCCAGTCTTTGTGAGCATGTAAGATATATTATTTATGTTCAAACCTCCGTTACATTGTTGACCTTGTGTGCAGTGAGGACGAGAGAGAGGTGCCCCATTGTTTTGGGTTGGATGATGTAAAATACCCCATTGTTTTGGGTCGGGTGGTGTAAAGGAATACCCTTGAGCCTTTGTGAATGTTTGCTCAGTGGGGGAAGCATCAGGGCTACAAGGCTAACATCATTCCATGCAAGAAGGTTTGAGTCATCCTCAACTTCTCATTTTCTTGTTCCTTTCATGCAAAATGACACGATGTGTCAAAGTATCACATTTACTTCCTAAGTTAAGATTTTAGCTCAGAGGAAATAAGGTTTTCAAAGATTTGAGAGAGAATCAGGTATCAGGTATGTAAACATTTCAAGTATGCATGTCACAATGTTGCATCTTTCACATCTATAGCTAAGTATGGTGCAGTGCCTGCTAAGGAACATCCATGTAACAGAGGGCACAATACCTGACAGACTGCCACATTACAGCAGCTTGAGTCTGGTAGTACTCAGTGACTTTCTGGGGCGGTGTGGGAATGATGAGGCTCTTGGATGGGGTTTAGGTTTGAGAAGGGTCAGAGTGAGTCTGGTGCTGGTGGTTAGGTGATGGGGGTTTTAATGAGGGTCTGCGGAAGCCCCAGAGAGGAGCGGACTGCTGGGCTGCAGCATAGTGAGGTGGCATTCCTGACCTCCCTCTGCTGCCTCAGCTCACTTCATTTCTTTCTGAAGGACCCCTCTCACACTACAGATCTCTAACACGCTCTCTTTCTCTCGATCCCCCCTTCTCACTCTTCACCAGCCTCTCTCTCCCTCTCTCTCTCTCTCTCTCTCTCTCTCAGTCTCCCTTTCTATCCTACTGACTCGCTCGCCCTCTCTTTCAGTGTCTTTTTTCAGTTTCAACTTAAAATTTTCATTAGAAAGACTGACTTTGCCTACGGAGTCGCTGCTTTGGTTGCTCAGTGGAAGTCTTGATCTTTTTCTCTCTCTCTCTCTCTCTCTCTCTCTCTCTCTCTCTCTCTCTCTCTCTCTCTTTCTCTCGTTTTTGCACTGTCTTGCATGCTAAGGAATGCTGAGATTATTTTGCCACCTATAATGTGGGGCTTTGACACCTCGGAGGTGCTAAAAGCAGTAGACATGTTGTGAGCTCCTGCTATGCACCAAATGTAACTCCAAGCCTGCAGTCTTCCTTCCTCCTTCCCGATGGATGGATAGATGGATGGATGGATGGATGGATGGATGGATGGGTAAAGCCTAACTGATTAACAATAATCCGGTTGATTCTTCAGCAACCGACTGAAAATTTCCTTCATCAGGGTTTATGAAAATGATTTACAAGGATGCTATTTGTATCCTACCTCTAGTAGATCATGAAAGAGAATTTTTTTTTTTTTTTAATCGAAAAGGATAATAGATATTTTAGCCGCTTTTGCAGAATTGTCCCAAAATGTCCCCAAAACAGATGGTGTGCTGTTCCAAAACAGATGCTATTTTGCATAGAAACACTGCATGAATATTTATGCATAATTATTTCATGACACTGATAGACCTCTGAACGTTAGGATGCTTCTCACAAGCTACTGTAGAACCAGGGCCACACCTACTGCAGTGCTGGTGTACTGAATAACAATCCTCTCTAGTTTTAAAAAGAAACTAAAAGGAGTAGCACTATTGTATGCCTATTGTTGTAAGGCCTGTCATTGTGGATTTGGATGTATAGTTTTTTTTTTAATGCGCGCTGACCACTGTCAGTGTATTTTCTCTCTGAGGACGTGTTGTCACTGTGAAGCAAATTTATATAAGCAGAAACAATATCCCCTTTGATGGTCGTGTACTATACATACATCCTGAGAAACCTTGTGTCCTAACCTTTTCTGTGTAGTGAGACATTGTCATCTATGATAAATCACTGTCCCCAACCACCATATGAAAGCTGTGTTGTGAAAACACTGCTCCTTTCCTCTGGGTGTTTTCACAGACTCTAGTGAGTTTCCTGATCTCAAGTTACTCTATTTTTTTCTCTGGAGTTGATGAAAGTTCATGCTAGGAACTGATGTGGTAGCCTGTTGAGGTAAAGGTGATATTGAAGTTTGAGAGGTATGATATGACATGTACGTGTTTTTCTTTTTTTTGTACCAGGCATATTGATGTGAAGGTGGAGTTTCTATATGTTGAAAGTAGATGAAGTTAGATGAAGGTAAACATGGATGAAGGTAGATTTCTCATATGTGGGTATGTGGTTGAAGCAGGTTCCTGTATGTGGGCTCCGGGCAGTGTGTGTCTGTGTGTCTGTGTATCTGTGTATCTGTGTGTGTGTGTGTGAGTGTTTGTGTGTGTGTGAGAGAGAGAGAGATAGGGGCCATGAGATGTGGTAGAGCTCTGGAGGGTACAGCTGGGAAGACTTTGTCTGCAGCTGGAGCCCATTTCTAGTAAATCTAAGCCTCACCCACAACATTTGATTTAGCATTCTTTATAAAATCTTACCATATGACTTGAGACTACAGGGGGTGTGTGTACAAACACATACTGTACACGAAAAAGTGTAAGCACACACATAAGCCTGCTTCTCTCTCTCTCTCTCTCTCTCTCTCTCTCTCCAAGCCTCCCTCATTTTATCATTTTCTCCCCACGTGTATACAGGCAAGACACAAAAGAACAGACAAAGCACATATTCACGCTGGAAGCACTCTGCATATTTTGTATTGTAGTTACTCCTCTATCTTTGAAATGGGTTAGTTGTGGCCTTCGTTAACTGAGCCCGTGGGCTCATATGAGCCTCACTCACCTCTGTGCAGGGTAGCATTATGCAGGACATAACATTAATATTCACCAGACACAGACACCCGGCCCCTGACGTTCACCATGGTAGCCAGCCCGCCCTCTGATTGGTTAAGTGGTGGTCATATTGTAATGAGAGGAGCAGAAGTCAGGAGGACATAACCATGAGTTATTAATACTCTTCATAAATCATCCCTTGAGACTACCTTACCATAATTTAGTACCGAACTCAAAATATTCTACTTTTCCTCTCAGAGATACTGACACATATAGACTGTTCTACTGTCATCTCCTATCTGCCTGTGGCTTGTGTTGAGGACACATATGCATACCATAGAAATGTTTTCAAAGGCTCTGGCTTTCATCAGCAACTCTCACCAAGCTAATAAACCTCTAGAGACAGAGTTGTTGAGCCAAGCTGCAGTTCTTGAGACACGATGAGTCAAAAGGTTGGCCTGGGAGAAGACCTTTCCCTTCCCCCCACTATCCTGTGCTGACATGTTCTGATTACTCTGTCAGGAGTTGGTTTTCAGTTTTATCCAGGAAATGGTGTCGTCATATCTGTCAAGACCTGTATGTAGGCATTGGTCCAGGGGCGTACCACCTGCTAAACAACACACATGTATCACTCTGTTTCCCCACCCGTGAATTTATTATAAATTAGTGCTTCTATTGATATTTGCTGAAATCCTAACAACTTTGGTTGATACAGCAATGAAGTATTTATTGATTGTCGAAATTGCTGTCTGTCGTAGCCATGAAGGCAGGGAGCGTAGGGAAAAAAAACAGTTACCACTTAATTAACTTTGCAAGAAAGAACCAAAAGTTTTAATCAAAAACCACCCGTGTTGAGTGTTAAGGCCTTATTTTGGGACAGATTTGCTTGCGTCCGTGAAAATTCCTTTTTAAAATCAATCTTTCGGTGGGACCTAATCTGGGATAAAAGCCTAAGTTGGACTCTGTGTTGATTAAACGGTGTTTCTCTTCCTCCCAGGGTCCTTTTCACCGTGACAGCTCACCAAACCAATCTTGATGAGACTCACAGTCCTTTTCGTCTTTCATTTCTCCATCTGTGCTTGAGCCCACCGTCAGTCTTCAGAGGAAAGGGTCTTTCATCCGTCCATCCGTCGGTCCGTGCACGTCTCTCAGTCAGTGCATCAGAGCTAATGTACCAGCCACAGCTCCTCCAGAGCAGACCCCCCCCCCCCCTCCCTCGAGCCAGTCCATGGACGGCCCTCCCAGATCAGGCAGAGATCTGAGGACTTTCCCCCTCCACTCACCAGATCCTCTGGGAGGGGCAGCTAACTAACCAACTCAAGCTCTCAACTCACTTGCACAGTGAAGCACATTAGCATAAAGCAGTTTGAGTCAGAGAACACTTGAAGTTCTGCATTGCCCCTACCCTCCCCACCCCTTTTCTCTGCAGTAATTAACCACAGCACAATACCTCTTGTCTGAGCTCTTGTCTGAGAGAGGTCTAAGAGTATGATTAGGCTGGTCTGTTGGAATGAACTGACACGCTTATTGGAGATGATGGGGCAACAGGGTATGAACTGAGTTGGCTAGAGCTGTTGCATAGATGCTGGTACATCATCGTGGTGTCTTCAGCCTTTGGCTGGCGTGGGTAATATCTGATCTTGACCCTGACCCTGACCCTGAAATGATTCAGTTTTAAAACGAGATTGGACTCTCAGTCAGCAGAAACTGGGAAGGAAAAAAATTTCATGTCCTGTTAAATGACAACTGAGCTCCGAGTCAACTTGGGTAGTGACTAAAATTTATTCATCAGTTAATTTTGTTTCTCTTTTGTGGCAAGAGCCAGGGAAAAATTCAAAGGAATTTACGTGGTATTATTTTAATAAAAATGAATGACCTATCAAGAATTTCAGCACATGATCCATCAATGCAGATGCAAGGCAGGAAAACTAGGGCTCTGGGCTGTTTGGTCGCTGAAGATTCAGTCTTGTTTTCACATGACATATGTAACGATGACTGGCTGGGATGTAATGGGGGTAATACTGAATTTTTGAAACAGGACAGAGAGATATGAGAAGGAGGACAGGATATTGCTCCTGATCTGTTTTTATCCCAGAACTTTTGCACAGGCAGGATTACAAAACCAATTCTGAAAGTAATGTACTTCAGCAGAAAATGGGAGTATATATATGTGTTACAGTTTTAAAAAATAAAGTAAATAAAAATGAAAAATTTGGTTTTCTACTCTGCTATCATGAATACATAAGTAGTTCTGCATAATAAATCTGCTCTAATTTACAGAAGCTATTAAAAAGCCTTAAATAAATAAAAACAAAAAACCCAACAAATTATTTATTCCGTATATAAGGGGGCTAGTGAAGATCCGATTGATTTACCGTGAACAATGATGCGCTGGGAACACTGGGAACACTGGAACTATGATCCAGTATCACTTGTCCTCTTATTCAGTTATCGAGCAGTTTGTCTGTAGCTGGGCATGAACGTTAAGGCGGGGCAGCTAAAGTAACCCCAGTGTGTTAATTAGCTTCCTCAGCTTGCTTGTCTGCCGGCCGCCCAGCCCTGCTGCCCACAGCTACTGGCTTAATTGATTGATTGGGCAGCATGCGTGTGTGGCTGTATGGCTTGCACTCGTTGCTCACCCAATCAGCCACCCCAGTGTCCAGTTGGACAGCAGCACTACATTAAACCATCATTAGTCCAGCCCCCTGCTCTCAGCACGCTGTCATGATGTCCTAATAGTGTCTCTGTCTCTCTTTCCTTCTAGTGAAAAAAAAAAACGACCAGCCAGTGTTCCTGGTATATCTCTTCGTACCTATCTGTAACTATCTATACTGACAATTGTGGGGGAACTGTAATGTCTATGCAGTGTAAAATATTTACTTCTTTCACAGTATGGGACTGATGTATAGGGTCCAAATGAAGCAGTTACATAAGTGTTTCAGCAATTTGTCTGGCGTAGCCTACTATCTCTTCAGTTAAGTCTGGTGAAGTTTAATAAATGTTGGTATGGATAGCAAATGCACTGAAGTCCCACCAAGAACATTTCGTCTCAGAACAAAAACACACTGTTCAATGACCATATTTTCAACAAGAGAACCAAGTCTCACTTTCCGTGGTTTTAGTGTTCATTGCATCGATTAATTGAGCAGCAGGCCCATGTATTTTAACCCTTTACAGACTAGTGCCGGTGGAGCTCCCCAAGAATGGTCTAGAGTCCCATGATCTGATCATGGCTTCATTTTGTGTTCAGCTGCCTGTGTCCAGCTGTGTTTGTGATGAGTGCAGGCAGGTGCACAGAGGGTGTCGGGGTGATGAAAACCTCGTCATTCACATAGCACCGTTTATAAATCATTCTCCCCGCGGTCGGAATGGAGAATGTTGGACATGTCTAACACGCATACCTCTAAGCCCTCTTTAATTCACGGCCATGCCTGATATATTGTCCACTCTGCCACAGCGGGCAGATTCTACTGTAAAACTATTGGCCGTAAATACACTATTACTAATAACACTAGATGCATTCTCATCGCTGTTACACGGCTAAATCTCCTCCACTGACAAGTTAGTGTGCTTGGATAAACACACAAGCAACATTGGCTTGGCAGAACTGTTTTCTTTTTTACTATGAAAAGAACCATATAACTGAAAACGCACTCAAATCAACATTTGTCATTTCTAACGCCCATCGCAAGACCCCAAGGCTTGTTATGGATACTGAATCATCCCCACGGTTTCAGACCTTGTGGTTATTTTATTAGCGGCTTATGTTAATTTGCTGAAGGAAAAAGGTGCCCCAGGGTAGGATGTCAGTTCTGTTTTTGTCACCTTTCTTTTCCAATCTCATATTCAGGAGAATAGAAGAGGGAGGGGGGTGTAATCTTGAGAGGATTTCCTGGATGGGTTTACAGTGGACTTGGCTTCTGTTACAGAGCTTTGTAAAGGTCAGAACAGCAGCCTCAAAGTAAACTGGGACTGTTGAAGATAGGAGACTACATGTGCTTCCTGTCAGCCACCAGTCTGATATTTTCTCAACGTCTGTCTCCCTCCTGGAAATCTAAAGGCGAGACTGTGATTAGACAGATAGGTACAGAATGAACTTACTGGGTGCTTCTCTACTCCCTATTGCACAGCTGTGTTTTGTTTTTCAGTCTTGTGTGTGCTTTTGCGCGGGACTGATGAACCATCCTGATGAAGGGTTAATGATGTAATAAATGACCTATGTTTTACTCCCATTTAATTTCTTCTCAGTTCTAAGTACTTTTACTCATATTACTCTTAGTTGAGCAGTTCTCAGGGTGAACATTCTGGTATATTTTATTTCAAGAAGTGAGAGTTCTTGAACTCCGCAGGAGATGTACTCAAATATGAGATGGGTTGGCTTCATTTTCCCACAAGAAAAGAAAATACACTAGGACACACAATATCAAGAATCGTTTTTTCAGAACATTTAACAAAACTATTATGGAGCCCATGTAGACAGTCCTTAAAAAGGTGCATGAACTCATATGAAACTTTCATTAATGCTGTCTTTGGTTTAGGTGGTATTATGGCTCTTCTAATCGTTTGTGGTGCCAATGAGACATAGAGAATTGCAGCATAAAAATATAAATGCTTTATGCAGTTTGTGCATTTGTTATGAACGCTTTATAAATTCTGTAAGTAGTTGTGTTTAATGTGAAATACTTTGTAGATTATATGTTCTGGATTTCATTGCAAATACCTGTACATTTTTAAAAAAAAAGAAAAAAAAAAAGGTTCAGATCTCCTGGAGTTTGAGGTCAAATCACATTAACAAAGCACATTTTAATGGTTGCCTAATCAAGGTGTTGCAAGGATCTGATCAGCTTAACTTTTAGTCTTATCTCGGTTTGCACTAAGAAAAAAAAATTTTTTATTTCTATCCTCAGGCTATTCCTCCTAAGGCTATTTTCCCCCTCTTTCTTTTCTCTGAGAGAATAAGAAATTCCAGTTCTCAGAAACTCCAGATCAAACGCAGTCTCGGCTGAATTGACTGTCAGGATAAAACCATTTGTTCCTCCAGCTCCAGTGAAAGCTTCGTCCCTGGCTCTCTCCTCCTTCAAGTGTGTGTGTTTTATGTGGTTTCAGCAACTTTTTCCTTTGGGGTTATCTGCCATTGTTCATTTTAGAAAACATGGTGACCAGCTTAGGAAATTGCTTGGTATGAGTCTTGCATTCAGTCCCCCCTCCCCACCCCTCTTTAAAATAAGTATACTTTTTTTTTTATCTGTTTTTGGAAAGAACCTGGGTTGTATGTCTGTGCAAACATTGCGAACGTCGGAATACTAAAGAGTAGAAAGGTGCTTCAAAGCCACTTGCTCACCTCTGGAAGTTACCCAGTGTCTTTTAAGAGAGGGTCCAAGGAGAAAAAATGCATTGTCGGCAAAGGATAAAAAGAGTCTTCAAAGGAGAAAGTTTGCTCCTCCATTATTAAAACAATCAACAGTGATAAACGTCCAACATTTAAGAAGTGTGTGCAAAGGATAGTTCATTTCTCTTGTGAGCGATTCCCTATGGTCTAGAAACCAACAGAGCAGACACGTAATTGTAAAGGAAGTGTTTATGTTTTATTCCTAGAGCATAAAATGATTGCTTTCAACATAGTCACTTGGCAAGCAGCCAGGAGGGAGATGTGAAAATACACTCATTCTTCAAAACAATTGTATGTGGATGACTGTTAATTATGCGTTTTTAGTAAATTCATGATTTTAATAAATGCTGCAAACTCAGAATAACCATACATAGTTTTAATGATTATTTAAGATTCCGCTGGTTGTTTACATTTTAAATCTTTTTCACTGGTAATGCTGTATACGTTTAAAAGTATTACATTGCATGTAACAACCGTTGTCCAGGGTATTAATACAATATAGTCTAATGTCATTTTCTAAAGAAGGTCCTGTCAGACTAAAGAAATATACTGTTATGCATTGCAGGACGATACAATTTGAAATCACACACCACACAACCCTACAATAGAAAAACAACAGTTCTTTATTTTGTAGAAATATACAAAATATATATACATATCCAGCCCAGTAAAGGTGCCTGGTAGTGTACAAAAAAACAACTTTAGCTTAGATCAGAGCATCAAGTCCAAGGTTATCTGTTATTAGGCCTGGAGGAAAGAAGCCCTGAACAAAGAACACTATATTTTGCCAGAATGTGCACAATGTTTCAATACTGTTCTAACATTAAACATTACTTTGGAGCTTGATGTGTCATTGTTCATTGTAACTAGATGGTCACAGAAGAGCAGGAGAATGCTTCAAAAATACATTGGGTGTAAGCTACACATAATTCAACATTGACCTTTCAGTCTTATATTCATGTTCTCTGACAGATCTCTAACTCGTAATTTGGACCTGTTCGCTCATATTTTACCCAGATGTGCTATAATATATTGATAACTATCTATGCATCATTTACAGAAAATGTATATTTTCTTGGGAGGACATACACTCCAACATTGCATGTGTTTTTTTTCTCTAGTAATATGCAACATGAAACTGAATTGTACATATGCACATGCATATGCTTTTGCATAGCAAGGCACTTAGTAAACTCTTCACTTCACCATCTCAAAAAGACAGCATAAAAATATTATCCTGTGGTTTATCAAATTCTCTACATTTATATATTTACAGTATACATACTGTTCTAAGGCAAAATATGGCTTTTGAACAGAGGACGACAATTTAAATTCATGACTAATACTACATAGAATAATGTATGTTTAAAAAAAAAATCTAAATAAACAGATACCACTTTAAAAATTCCCGTGAATTGTCCCAAGGTTCTCAGTTTCAGCTGTCTGAGAAAAAAAAAAGAAAAGTTCACTTAACATTCTGAAGTCAAATGGATGTCATTTCAATTTAGGCAGAGGACAAATCCTCCCACCTGTCTTTGTCTGTCTGTTTTTCAGGCCTTTACTGCCTGGTTCTTGGTTAAACCTTTGCTTTCTCAAGACATGATGTTGAGGAACTTGCTTTCCTCGGCTAAAGCAGTCAGCATGGAGCTCATGTCTCCAATAGCCATGTTACCAATGCCTGCTGGCACTGTGGGTAGCGTCACAGAATTACGGGGTGTGGTGAGGCGTGAGGAATTTTGGGATAGGCTGTGGAGGATGCTGGGACTGAGAGTTCCTGACATGAGGCTGGAGTGATCACCGTCATCAAGCATGGTGTCAAAGTCTATCTGTGGCTGTTCCACCCCCTGGGACGAGTCAACGGTGCTTGAAACCTGATTGGTTCCCGGGGATGCAACGGCAGCTGCAATCGTGTTCGCCGAGCCATATTGCGCTGCATCCAACACTGCATCTCTCCCACACTGAGACATTTGCATGTTGAGGTCTCCAGGCTCAAACATGTGAATCTGTCCTGTGTAGAACATAGACTTCTCACCGTTTGTGGCATCACTGCTGTTTGTGCCAGTGAACCCTACACTGCCTGGTTTTTTGGGACTTGCCTCAGAGATCCTGAAGCCTGGGCTAAAGTTGGACTGTGGGAGTATAGGTTGCTGCTGTGTGGTTGTACTTGGTCCTGACTGCTGTCTGTTATACGGCTTTGGTTCTGGGGGTGGCCTTGGCTGCAGAAGGCCTTGGTTTCCATTCTGGGACAGCGCACTATAACTCTTGTGGTTGGTGTTCATCTGGGAGTAATTTCCTTGATTATTCTGGAAAGTAACATGGTTTTGACTGCCCACCGGCTGAGTCCGTAACCTGCCGTTGTGCATACCTGGGCTCTGACCTATCTGAGTTTCACTAGTGTTGCTTAACAAGCCCACAGTGCCTCCTGCCATGTGAGCACAGGGGCGATGCTGTTTACCGTTCATGTCCTGGTTATAGCTGTTGTGCCGTTGGCTAATGTGCTCATTATGGTTTATAGAGGGCTGCTGTTGTTTTTGTATCTGTGCACAGGTCATCCTTTGGGGCATAAACTCTGTGTTCTGCTGCATATAACTCTGGTGTGCAGCATGTGCAAGGTTCTGACTCATAGACCCGACTTGTTGGTTTGAGCTGAGGTTCTGAAAGTTTTGTTTTTGCTGGAGCAGAGAGAGGTTGACCTGTGGCTTGGCCTGGCTGGGGGAGCTCTCCATCGTGCCTGAACTAACCTCATTCCATTGCACCGGCATGTGGCTTTTACTGTTTCTAGGAGATGGCTGCTGTGACCTTGGAGTCATCTGACAGGAAGTGACGCCCTGTCGATATACAGTATTTGCATTTCCGTCCACCACAGCCATCCGTCGCTGGTAATAACACGACTGTGCTTGCATGTTGTCGCCATGGAAAGCCTGCTGCGTTTGATGGCTGTACCTGGACCCAGACCCTGCGGTATGTTGGATAGAATCTGTGCTCTGAGATGTAATGTACTGAATCATGTCATCTGGAAGAATCATCTCTTCATCGCAGGTCTGATTGTCTCCATTACTCACGATGGTCTCCATGGCAACATTCTCAGAGATGCTAGGAGGTCGGGGGATGTAGGGGTGATGGTGTAGGCTGCTGTCGGAGTGTGTGCAGCCGTGCGGAGGGAGGTGGTGGCGTGTGGCATGTAAGGGTGGGGCTGGGTGAACGTTGGTCATGCTGTTGAAGCGCTGCACCTGGCGGAGAGCTGATAAATCCACAGCAGGCCGCCTCACTGGGTCACTCGCCCGTCGTGGGATTCTCCCTGGCACCTCGTGGGGAAGGACAGTGCTGCTAGCGTAACTGGTGTCACTGCATCGCCTGGGCACACTGGGGACATTGAAAGGGTATGTGGGAGCTTCATGTGAGTCTCCCAACAGGGACATGCGATTGTTTAGAGTCATACGCTCCATGTTAGGCAGTGGTGTGGGCGGGGCACCACCGGTAGCTGCAGCGTATTTGGCTTTCAGTCGGTAGTGCTGGGCTGGGGTGAGACTGAGTAAACTTGGCAGGCCGCTGCACTGGCTGGCCTCGCTGGAGCGCCTGGACAGGTCGGTGGAGATGGGGTCGTACGAGTCGGCCGAGCTGACATTGTTAAGGCGAGATGCATGTTGTGACACCTGGCTCGAACGGCGGCTAGAATCGCAGGGTGAGATTCCTGAGGAGCGGCGGCTGAGTGTGTACACCGAGCTCATCGTGCTTGTTGTGCTGTCGCGCCGACCCAACTGCTGACTCAGCAACGTCGTCTCGCCAGGGCAAAAATCAGCCAGATGAGGGTCAGGGAACGGGACTGTGGGACCACCAAGAGTGCCAGAACTCTCCAGTAAGGAACCTGATACAGAACAGACTCAGAATTAGGACTGGTTTATAGGTCTGTAATGACAAAATTAGTACTGACAGCAGACTGCTAGAAGTAAACTCACTTAGCAGCTGAATTTAGTTGATCAGTCAAAGGTTAAATGAGGGATAATTTATGACTAGTCGAGAGAAGGTAGACATGATGGTGTGATGTGCACAATCTATGATGTTCCTTGTGGACTTCACCGCACTATGTATTTCTGGCAGTTCAGTGAATGTAGGTATGAAGTAACTAAATGAGCATATATATATATATATATTTTAACACATACAACCTCGTTCTTGTTTCACACTAGGTTTGGCGTGAATAAAATAAACTTTTAACAGCATAAAGCAGATAACATTGAAACTTTTACTACTGAGTTTTGTGTGCATACTCACCGCTGCCTGGTATAGGCGGCAGCTTGGTGTAAGGGTCTGGAGCTGCCGCGTTTGCCCAGGAGCATGAGTTCCTCACGGTTTTCAGTTTCTCCTGTTTCAGGTGGTGAAGCCTGTGGGAGGTGCTCATGTTTTTGCGCAGGTGGAGGCCGACCGATTGCGTTCCCGTGGAGACGGTGGAGTCAACCACAGGAGGCTCGTCCAGAGCAGTCAGGTCGCCCATGCTTCCCCCACTGGCCAAGCCTATCTCTACTCCACTGTCATGGTGGGCGGTACTGCCACGTGGTGATGGCTGGCTGCCACATGACGACTGGCCACCAGGACTGGACTGATACATCTATGAGACGTATGAGAGGGATAGAGTGAGAGAGAGAGAAGTGAAGAAGTCTAACCAAGCATGCGTAGATCGCTGTACCCAAAGATCAATATACAAATGAAATTTGGCAGTAAGACTGAGTTAGGCTCTTCTGAACTCACAGTCAAGAGACACGAAGACACTCATTGATTATTTGAGGAGACACAGCTTGTTACTTTCAGTTGGAACTTAGTTTCATGACTGTTCAGCATCCTATGAATACCACCCAGAAGATCTATATCAAATGGCAAACACAATCCAACCACGGAAACATACAGCAGTGATGTATCCCATACAGAAATGTAACTTGCATGATTACTTACACAAACGTAATTGTAAATAATGAGTGTTTTTCTATAGAAAAGCAACAGTTCAAGGCTCCTGTAATCTGTTTGTGAATTAAGAATGTGTTGGACTCAAATATGCACTTTGAGATGCTTCCTCAACCAGACTATTTCTATTCTATTTATCTGTGCCCAAGTTGTTTCTTTTTCAAGCCTTTCCATTGCCTCTGAGAACACATTCTGATATGTTTTCAAATCAAAGTAATATCAATTAATGAACAGTCCACCACATGCCCTGACATCCTTTTTACTGTACATACTTACACACACACACACACACACACACACATATATATATATATATATATATATATATATATATATATATATATATTTTCATCCCCACCCCCTCCACCCACACTATGATTGTTTAAGCAAGATAAGTTAAGTGTGTGACAAATCGTTGATTGTTGTGGCAAGATCTTTGTGCATAATGTATGAGGCTGGTTGGGTGAGTTTACAAAAGGAAACACTGGGAACATAAATAAGGTAAGCCACCTCTTGCTGTATTAATGGGATCTCATAAACCCCCCCCCCCCCCCCCCCCTCCATGATGCAAATACATTCTGTCCCAAAGTGAACCGAGAAGCACGTCTTGATCACAGCTTGATCACTGGCGCTATTTGTTCAGTGCACAAAAACAGTCCCAGTGTTAGAATATTCATTCAGTAATGGCTTTTATCCTAGCGTGGCAGACATGGCCCTCAGATCTTTCTGACAGGAGGGAAATGAGCTGATGGTGTGTGTGTGTGTGTGTGTGTGTGTGTGTGTGTGTGTGTGTGTGTGTGTGTGTGTCTGCGCGTGTGCATGTCTGTGTGTGTGTGTGTGTGTGTGTGCATGTCTGTGTGTGTGTCTGCGCGTGTGCATGTCTGTGTGTGTGTGTGTGTGTGTGTGTGTGGTGGGAGTTCCCTGCAGGGGGTTGGAGGTACTCAGAGATACTCTTCTATCATCTAACAAATGTACATTAAGTCACATTTTTCACACCTGTTTCAATAACCAAATCTGTCAGTTTTTCTTCATGTTAAGAGAACATTCTGGTGGAACTATTAAACCCTTTATGTGTAAGGACCATCAATTTACTGGGTTACAGTTTTCACAAGTAAGGATGAGAGAAGGCAAAAGAAACAGGATGTTTTCCCTCCTGTCCCCCTATTCAAAATAAACCTGCTACGTGGTACATGCATGCTGACGTGGCGTATAGGTCAATGAAAATGGATTGGTGGTGAACGTGATCTCAGACTGTGCTCACCTCAGTAATGTCTGTCCTTAAGGAATGTGTGAAGGAGAGAGAGAGAGAGAGAGAGAGAGAGAGTGGAGCCAAACACAGAGTGGTTTGTTAGAAAAGGTCAGTCTATTCAGAAGCAGAATCATGCTTTTGTTAGTGTGTTTCAATTAGTGTAACGTCTGATTAAGAATACAAACTCTTAATGTATAATTCATCTCAATGAATAATACATTTGTCTGAACTACAGAAAGAGAGGCATGCAACGGCATACAGGGTCTTTGAAAGCCGGCTAGCCGAGTTATATTAGACATTTCGGCAACATCGAAGGGAGGATATTTTGCCTGCAGATTTAAAGTTACAGGTGGAATCTTACCACGGAGCTTTCTGTCTTGATAGATTTGACCTGGAGGTAGTCCTCCATGCTTCTGGTTGTGCTGTTGGCTTCAACCTTGTCCTCAGAAGCTCGGCCTCCTTGCTTGGTGTCGGCCTCGTTTTCTCCGTTCTCCCTCGGCGGCTGGGGTCGCGGGGGTGCGTCTCCGCGCTGTTTCTTGGTCACATGCGCCTCGGGCCCGTGCACGGTCTTCACGTGTTTTCGGAGGGAGCTGGGATCTGTGTAGCGCTTGGTACAGCCCGGTATTTTACAAACGTAGGGTTTCTGTAGAGATAAATACCTTGCTGTTTCTCTGTCTCCGTTTTTCATGTTCGTACTCAAATGTATGATTTAAAATTAGAGTTTCATTTCTCCCTGTTTAGTCAGATTATCTTGTAGGTTTTGAATATGCGATTAGAGGTATAAATTAGGCGTGTAGCACTGACAGGCTGATTGTTTTAACTGTGCTAAGTGTTTATGATGCATGGTGTTTGGTAATGAAGTTAGAGGCTCCAGTGCTTGTATGGAATGAGGTGATCCCACTCTCTCTCTTGTTCAGTGTGTGATGGATTGGGAGAGGCTTGAAATGCTTCCAGGTTTCATTTTGTATTCACAATCTGCAGGTGGTCTCCCTCCACGGGGACGTGCTTGATTCTCACTAATGCATAGTGGGCTACTGTGCTCATTAGTTCTGCACCTCATTATTTACACACACACACACACACACACACACACACACACACACACACAAACAGACTCACACAGAGCTGGTTAATGGGACAAGGTTGGGCGTCCAGGAACAATCACAAAGTCAGATGAGGGAGAACTCTAGACAAATCTAATTTTGACTTAAATTTGTAACCGTATGCTGAAAATGGCAAATTTACATTACATTATACTGTTAGTAGTTTCTTAATGCCACAAAAGTCATGGCTACATGGCTATAGAGTCGTGGAGCTCTACAACCACAGAGTCACTGTGTGGCATCAGTTTTGATTTGTTGAAGCTCTGCTGTTTGACCTACACAGATACTGGATACACGTTTTTTTGCTATGTGTGTGTGTGTGTGTGTGTGTATATGTGCGTGTGTGTGTGTGTGTGTGTGTGTGTGTGTGTTTACCTCATTAGAGTGTGTGCGGTTTTGGTGTTTGGCACGGTCTGAAGCATTGGAAAACGCCTTGTTACAGCCCTCATGTTCACAGACATAGGGTTTTTCTCCCGTATGAGATCTCAGATGGGTCTTCAGGTTCTCCAGACGAGAGTATGCTTTAGAACAGCCCTCAAACTAGAAACAGGCAGACATAATATTAGTCATGTCTTTGCACTTGCCTCTGGTGTAATCTATGTAATGAAGACTTGGTTTGCTTTTGCAATCACGATTTGCCAAAACCTGTCTAGTTCATTATAATTTTTTAATCTTTTTCATCTCACTGCTGTGTCAGGAAATACAAACCATAACTTAAATCAATTTCATCTGTAGCAATTCTGTGAATTGTTTGTGTGAGTGAGCACTGTGTGTATGCATGTTGTGTGTATTTAAAGGTCAGTAAGTTTGTCAGGTGGTGTGTATGGTTAACTCACAGTACACTTGTGTGGTTTCTCTCCAGTATGTCTGCGCATGTGAACCACCAACATGTACTGGGCTTTAAAAGGCTTCTGCTCCCGTGAGCACTCCTCCCAGCGACACACAAACTCCTTCTTCTCCCCATGGATGTGGTCATTATTGATGTGCTACACACACACACACACACACACACACACACACATACGCACACACACACAAATACAAATAGTAGTAGCGTTAATTCTTTAGTTGGTTTTCTGCTGACTCTGTAAACATTGTAGAGTCTTCAGACATTTTTCTTTAAGTACTGTCTCAAGGTGCTGGCAGGGGGTTAACCTTACTTAGTACTGCAGGCTTTAGTCTCAGCCTTTAATGGGGCACAGTGCTTTCTCGTGTCATACTAAAAGACAATTACTACGCTGACAATGGATGGGAAAGTCTTAAGTTTCCTACTATTAAAGGCTTAAGTTCCCAAATCCGGGTTGTCAGGAAGCCATTTACTTATCTGTGAAATTAACAGTAATGTCTTTCATCAGAGCTGTTATACATTCTTCAACTGTCACATTCAAATAAGAGAAAACATGAGAACATTTCAGTCAGCTCGATTTGATACATGTGTTCGATTAGGTGTATAAAATACCCTGAAAAAAATAAAGATCCAATTAACCTGAAAATCAATTCCTATAAAATGCCGCTCCCAGTTATTAGTTTTATGTCATTTTTAGGTGCTTCTTTTGGTCCTGTTTTGAAATCTCTAGCTTTCGGACAGCTCAGGACAAGTTAAATCATGTGTTCACAATACATGAAACTGTCTGAAAGAAAACTGTTAAGAAAACAATAGCATTCCACAAAGTAAAAGATTATCTGAAATGCTCCATTAGCTGTTATCTGTCAATCAGCCACACCTGGGGATCCCATCAGTACCATCCCGCATATATCAGAGACAAGTCTTTATTGACACAGGACTCAGGTTACAGCTTAGACTGTAATGTCATTTGTTTTTTTCTATCCCTTGCAACAACACACACACACTCACACACACACACACACACACTCATACACACACACACACAAACACATTACACTCTCTTTCTTTAATCTGATTTCTCTTTCTCTTCCTTGTCCATGCACTTTCTCTCTCTCAAACACAAACACAAACAGAAAAACTGATTCTGCCTCTATTCAACCCACACTTTCTCTCCACAGTGGCCATCATGATAGTCCACATCTGTAGACACTCCATCATTTCAAAGTCTGCCCATTGAGTAGCTTTAATGTCAAGCCTCTGATAACAAGGCAAAATGCCATGTGTTTATGCCTGTACAAACACAGGGGGACAAACAGTTCTTTGTTCCTCTCTTCAGCCGAATGGGCTGTTACAAGAGAGCAACACTTGGGTAAACAAACAATCAGAACTGTGTCATTTACTAAATTCAATTTAGAGTATGGAGGAACGATGAAAGCAATTTTTTGAAAGGAGCACTGATGGCAAATCAGGGAGGCCAAGTTAAATAGTTAAATGTGCGTGTGTGTGTGTGTGTGTGTGTGTGTGTGTGTGTGTCGGGGGGGATGGGTTCAACCATGAAAGGCTGAGCCTGATATCCAAGTGTGACAGACAGGGCCTCCCATGGTCTTGGACCCCTGAAGAACTCTCTCTCTCGCTCTCTCTCTCTCTCTCTCTCTCTCTCTTCTCTTTTCTCTCTCGCTCTCTTCCTTTCTATCTCTCTCTCTCTCTCTCTCTCTCTCTGCTTGACTGGTTAGCTGGAATGCTACAGAAAGCACCGTGGCCCCACACTGAAAAAGAGACTGTGCGAACAGAGCTCTTGGAACAGTAGCAGTGGTCAGTCTCTGAGGATTTGGACAGATCTGCTGTGCAAATCATTCCCACAAGAGTTGTACCCACCACCTCAACACAATACACACTTCTTATCAGAATCCTGCAATTAGTCTCAACTTCCTCTTTTAATCTTTTGATGTTACTGCTGGGATCAGATACAAACAAATAGAAACAATTCAAAGAAAACATAAACTGAATATATACATTGTTCTGAGATGATGACAGACCATTCAAGCGTGTTGTCTTCGCTCATAAAAACAGTGGATCACAATGGGACAACAGGCTGAATGAATAATGATGCCAGAAACACTGGCTTCTAAAGCCGTGAGTTGCATCCCATGACTAGTCTGGGCCAGCCCTGAGACAGAGTGAAATAAACTATAGACGTTCGTCTCACTGAAAGTCGCATTCCATACATCAGCTCTATTAACTGACATGTCCTTCTCTGCCTCTCATCAGCGCAGACAGCTCCTCCGTGAAATGAGCTGACATGAGGAGCTTTACTGGGGTATGTGGATGGGCCTAGAGTTACACCCAGTGCGTGGCTGAGGTCATATTGCTTCCCAAGATTATGGGCTCAAAAAAGGAAAATAAATCAGAGATAACAACAGTGTCATCAGATAACCTCAGTAAATAAAGAGCTTTTTGACTGATGGATGGATTGATTGACTGATTATCTGAAAATATAAAAAATGACTTGTCAACTCAAGCAACATATGACGATGAACGTATTTGATGGACATATCTGATAACGGTTCACATGCCATAGCCTTTAACCCCACTTCTCGGCAGAATGAAATTTGATAGTCCGCGAACTCCTCAGATTCATCCTGGGCCTTCAGGGGTCGAGCTGGTGGTCAGATCTCTCAGCACACAAATCCTCTGGTAGACTTCTGGTTTCTGTAGTACAGACAGCCTCAACCCCCCCGTTTTAACATTCTCTCCAAAAACCTCGTCTTATAAAATGGCATATTTCAAAAATATTCAAGATGTCTGTACTGAGAAAAAAAAGGACCTGCCAAACAGGAACTGGGGTATGCATTTCCACAGCAAGACAGATGTGGTTTTCTGCTAACTGAGACATCAGTTTAGCTGAGCCTAATCTAGTGATACAGAGATTTTACTGTGACCTATGACTTGTTAAAGCGGAGAATCTCTACAAGGCCACAAATGATACGGTTCCGTTATGACCCCAATGGCAACAACTCATGTTCCACTGAACTCTAAGACAGTCACCTGTCTTCTCTGTACACCCACCAGCTGACCTCAGACGTAAACACATACACCCACTCCCCACTGTCAGCATGTGGCCCGGCATAGGCCACCTCCTCCATTTCTACCCCCCAGCCTCCCTCTCCTTACATGCACCAGCTGTTCCTGTGTGTCATACTCCTTGGTGCAGCCCTCCCAGTGGCAGTTTGTTTCGTACACCACCTCTGGTTCCTGCTTGCATTCATCCTTGTCCAAGTCCTCCTTCAGGTCCAGCATGCTCCCCATATGATCCTGTGAACAGAGGTCACTGTCAGGTTCCACACACACAGAACGCAAGTTTTCATTGACGTAAAGTGCACCTGCATTCAGAAACGTCAAAACTGGTGGTCTCCTTCATCCTGGAAATATGAAGGAATGACCTTCTTAATTGCACTAAGCCACTGTTTATAAGGAATTTGTGCTTGCAGATTGACTGGCATAATGTGTACTGTCTCCATACGTAAAGAGAACCTTTCACTCTTTGGTGTTTAAAAAGTACTCTTGGGTTGCCGTGCTACCCACTCATAGAGATACCAAGACACACACACACACACACACACACACGCACGCACACACACACACACACACACAGCATGCTGACTGCAGCATGTTTATCTCTGCCCTGTGCGTTATCTTCATCAATTCTGCCGGCCCCAAGATGACTGCAGCCGCCACAGTCCCCATGCATCACACCCAAACCTGCCTCACGAACGCAGAGCAGCCGCAAATTTGTCAAAAGACGAGGGAAGAGCGAGAAAGAGGGAGAGAGTAAGAGAGAGAGAGAGAGAGAGAGAGAGAGAGAGAAGGAAAAGGAGGGAAGAAAAAAAAAATCCTCAGATGACAATAACGGCCAGCCAATATTTCATTAAAATGAAGTGCTCTGGCACAGTTTACACAGTAGCCAGAAACGGAGAGAGAGAACAAACGAACGGATACAAAGCTCTTATCACACAGAGTTTTTCTTTTGGCGGGGGCTGAGAAGGGGGTCAGGGGACCGCGGAGGCTCCCGCGGGTCTCGTATCGTGTCATTGATCAGGGCCGAGTGTCTCCAGAAAAAGGAGTTTTTCAGGATAACAGGACACATAGGAGATACGTCGCTGCTTTTGCTGTCAACTGCAGAGTAAACTGTCATTTGTTTTTTTTTTTTCCCTTTTTTTTCTCCTCTTTCTACGGTGAATACGAGTAACATCTCCCAGCCTACTCCCTACTCTTAGTTTCACTTACTGACATGATGTAGGATGAGATCATTATATTCTTACTGGTGAAGAGGGGGACACAGGTCGAGGACCCTCCAACTCTGTCTTGACCTTTGACCTTTTGGTGATCAAGGGGTTCACCGTGCTGCTGACTGCTGAATCTCCACTTGTGTTCTACAGCGTTCAAGAAAGAGAGAGAGAGAGTGAATTAGAAGAAACATAGGGAGAACAAAGAAGGAGAAAAAGCAATGGAGGGCTGCATAAAAAGGAAGAGTGGAGGGGAGGGAGGGAGAAAATAGAAGGAGTTTGGCTCGGTACCCGTGTCAGCGTTGGGCTTTGATGCCATATAATATCTGAGCTTCGAGCACAAGAGACTCATATATCGGCCCTGACCCTCCACCTAGACTAAACAGTTTAGGCTTCTTTATAATAAGCTGAGAGAAAGAAAATGGAAACATCCCATCTGTGTGGGGGTGGCTGGGATCGTAATCCTCGGATGACTTCTGGAAGCAGCTTTTACAGAGAATGTGCTGATGGTGACACTGTGTGGCATTATATTTTCTGAGGCAGCTGCTGGTTTCAATATTGGAGCGTTTGATGGCGGGAAACCGCAGAAACATGGTTCTGATCATCACTCAAGCTCTAAGGCCTCTCTGAGGTATCGGTTCTGTGTCTGTTGTGGATTGAGGGGGAAAGCAGAGCTCGACTGTACGTCTGGGCCTGAATAAGAAGCGTCCGTTATCCCGTAGTTGCGCTTGGGGGTGAGTTCACTGTTACGGGAGTCTCTCACGGAGCGATACGCTTTGGCAAAAAAAAAAAAAAAAAAAATACCCTCAAAGCCACAACAGACTAAACTGAGCGGAGGAAACAGGACAGAGAAATCTCAGAAGAAAACCATCTCAAACCATCTCAAAACAATTATGATGATCTCTGTAGAGGAAAAATAAACTTTAGAATACTACGTCACGTGGGACAGATGTTGAACGCGAACTCTGCGAGCTATCTTACCCTACACATTACCAGTAAAGATAAATTAGTACGCTCCACACGCTCATGCTAAATTCAAACTTAAGGGGTTTGAATAAAATGCAGCATTTGTAAAAAGATGTGTTCTCCTCTACCTGAGGCGCTATTCAAAACCTGTCATTATTGTTGGTGGGAAGGGCAAGACTTGAGCTGTACCTTTGACTCTGTGTCATTGTTCTGGGCAGAGGTGGGGAGGGCAGAAATCCCCAGCGCGTGCTGACGGGCGGAGAAGGTGGGGGAGGGTTGGAGGAGGGGAGGGGTGTGACCGAAAGCACTCAGACCCCTCTGCTGGGACAGGAGCTGCTGATATGCCACCGGGTTTATGGAAGGAGGGAAAGGAAAAGAAGGGCTGAAAGAAAAAAAAAAAAGAGAGTGGACATTTTTATTACGCATCCATGTGGTGTATGAGGATTGGTATATAAAAAGGTTTGGTCCTTCATACTTTGTACTGTGAAATTCCTATTCATTGAAGAAACAGCAGAGCTATCCGTATTGTTTGACTGGCAGGTCAAAAATAAAGTCTCTCACTGACGCAGTGATGCACTGAAGATTAAGTACCGAAACCCTCGTGTAATATGCTTTCTAGGGACAAGTAAAAACTGTGTACATTCTTCTTATTCTATTTTAAACCATCTGTGCCCCAGCTAAAATCATATTCATAACCATGATCTTTTGCACATTTGACCTGATCTTCAGTGCAGCTGTTGCGTGGGCAGTATATTTATATTTAGTGGTCCCCACTGTGTTAAAACAGAGGTTCGCACATGTATGTGCAGTGTGACTGATGATGTATTGCGTTTGACTTTGATTGATAAGTTTGGTACCTGATGCCTCCGACAGAGAGGTGGCCATAAGAGCTGCTGGCCGCTGAGCTGGAGCGGGAGTTGTTGATATAGGCCACCAGGGAGTTGGGGGAGGTACGGATCATGGTCTGTAGGTCAATGCTGGCGTCCGAAAGTGGGGAGATGGACAGAGCTCGCTTGCGACTCAGTCTAGGTGTCAGACGGGGACTTGAGAAACGGGACACTGCGGAGGGGGGCGCAAACAGACACGCACAAACACCACACACACCAGCACACACGCAGAGAGAGAGAGAGAGAGAGAGAGAGCGCATTACTAAACAGCACTCTGCCAGGTTGTGTTTTTAGCTCTCGGACCCAGAGGAATAGCACGGTTCATTTCGCGGCTCTCCTCCTGAGCTAAGCAGGTTTTCACCCCCGGCTCCTCTTTCATACCATCAAGACCAGTTATCTCTTTAGCCACTTATACCCCAAAAATCTGCCTTCTATAACCCAAACCCCCGGCCCCCTTACTCCAAGCACTCTCCTTTCCCAAAGGGGGACACCTACTTACCATAGCGAGAGTATTAAAGTTCAAAACTTAGAAAAAAAAAAAAAATTTCCCCCATTGAGGCAGAAATCTATGGAGTCACAGCGAGCGTTAGCATCCTAGTCATTTTCCCCTCCTGCCCACCATGCTCTATTTCTGGAGAGGGAGCCTTGGTGGAGCGTACCGGCCGGGACTTGGTGATTGATGCTCGTGGAGGCTCTTCCCGACACTCAACCCCACTGGAAATAGCACAGCCCTATCAATAAGTGCTCAAGACTGATTTCCTGCTAATCCAGTAAACAGTTGGTACAGTTTGTGGTGATAGAGTTTGGCTCTCACACAGGATATTGTGTTCCAAACTTTAACACAGCTCTGCAGCACTCTGTGAAAACAGCGCTACGGTAGACCTCTGTCGCAAAGTAACCCAACAGTCCTGAAAGGAGGTGTGGAACCCCACCACTCAATGTTGCGCTCTGTTAATCTTAGGGAGAGACTGTTTTAAATGGGATACTCTTATCTCTTTCATCTTCAACTCACTGTGACCTCATTTTGATTTCGGACCTGGGATAATTAATCATTTGCCAATAATTTACTGTAATTACCTAGATAACAATCAACTGTTGCAGTTGTATGTCTGTATGTTTAATGAGGGCAATTTACAGAATTGATCTCAGCAAAGCAGAAATGCATGAAAATGAAGCTGATGTCCCCTGGAGGGCAAAAAAAAAAAAAATGTTTCTCTCTTTTTTGTAGAACAATTTTTGTTTTCTCTTCTGGTATTTAAAAAACAAACAAACAAAGAAACAAAAAAACCCTTTATTTCACGTTTTACATACGTTATTGCACCCGGTATTACTGGACTAGTGACGCACTAAAGGAGAGAATTTGGACACTCACGTTAAATGAAACTTTACAGACACAGTGTATCTAATCTATCTCAAGTTGGTGTTATCAACTCTCAACTCTTTGTGCTGAACGAACAAAAAAACAGCGCATCTGAGCGGGTTCTCTGTCTGCCGTGGTTTCTGTCGAGAGAGACGGGCTGCGGGCTGGCGTTAAGGCCGTGGATCAGGGTGTTTGCTCTGTGATAAATGGCGATGCAGTTGCTGCTGGCTCAACAGGTGCTAAGCATTAGTGCTGGTGTTAGTGGAGCCGGCCCAGCCGTGAGCGGGTGGGAGGGGTGGGGGGGGGGGGTGATTAGAGCCGACGGCCTCGTAACTAAAGGATCTGGCCACAGGACATCCATAATGATTCCATCACAAGTGGTGCCAACACAAGCAGGCTTATACAAACCATCTCTCTGTTTGTGCATGTGTGTGTGTGTGTGTGTGTGTCTGTGTGTGTGTGTGTGTGTGTGTGTGTGTGTGTGTGTGTGTGTGAGCGTGTGTATGTGTGAGCGTGTATGTTTGTGTGCAAGACTTAGGCAGCCACTCTGGACCCTTTCCCCATATACCGTGTGTTAATAAGTAATCCTTCAGCTTTGTAGCCGTGAGGGCCATTACTCTTAGCATGAGCTCATGGTTCGCTGTCATTTTCCAAACATTAATTTCAACACAGTCCCATAACATACACATACAGGACGCTGTGAGATTTCACAGGCTATCCCGGGACACCAGGTTTCAGAAAGATGATGCGAAAGATCATTACAACAGAGACACAAAAACCAATCAGCAGTCACCTCTGAAATATCTGTGGTGAGACTATAAATAGCTCTTTCCTGCTCTGTGAAAGAAGACGGGTGGGGGTGGTTTTGGAAAATCTAACAAGATGGAGAATCATAGGTAGTGAAGGGGGGGAAAAAAAAAAGGGTCCGACATAAAAACTGAGCTCAGATTTGCATCGCATTAATGTCTCTCTCTCCCTCTCTTTCTCTCTCTCTCTCTTTCTCTCTGTGAGTGTGGGACGAGCCATTGAGGAGTGGCAGAGGTATTTATCTCTGTTACGTGCTCACCTCTTGGGAGATGTGTTTATTAATGTGCCACTTCCCCTGATAAATGAGGAAACGGAGAGCTGGGCCTGGCTTCTGCTTCGCCTCCCAATCCCCCCCCCCCCCACCCCCACCCCCACCACCACTTCACCCCGCACCCCCTTCCGTGATTTATGTCAGCGGAGACTGCTAAAGCTGCCAGACGCCCCTGAACCCCCTCCTTTCTCCGCGCCCTGCCGGACCCCCTCTCCTCCACAGCCCAAGGAACCTGTGAAAGTAGGTGTACCGCCGCTGCCCTGATGGACCTCTCTGTTCTGGGCTGCAGGTGGATACTGGATGTAAAGACTGACTGATTTTGAATGCTTTGTCGGTTCTGCCTTTACAGTAACCCAGGCTGTAGATCACATATTGCCTAGAAGCCCCATAAGCAGAGATCTCACTATGGTGCAACCAGTAGAACTTCAACTGAAAATCAAAACTTGGAGAATTCCTTTCATCAGGAACCATAAGAATGAATTGTCCATCTTGTGTACATTAGTCTGTGGGTTTTACATGTACACACTGGTTTGTGCTCTGCTACACCGAACAGTTTATCCATCCAATCCGGTCTCTTAAAACCAGAGACTTAAAAAAAAAACAAAAAAACTACCTCCTACGTGAATGTAAAAACTACTAAAGGAACCTCATCGTTCAAGTTGTGGCTTGATGACAAATCAAAGCAAAGCTGAAGAGCTTAGTCAATGAAAATTCAACTTAATGAACGTTTCATCCGTGTTGCTTTAGCTGAGCCCTGAGCTTTGGCGAGTGTTGTGTTTGCGTTTGAGATGCTAGTCGGCGATGAAGACGAGGCTCTGCTCAGACATGTTAGGAGTGGAGCGTTTTCACGTCGTTTCACCACGCACGACCATGCAGGGCCTTAAATCACTCCGCCGTGTTTGTTTTTCATGCCCGTTGGCTTGAGGACGCCGCCTACGATGAGAAGAGTGAGCAAATATTTGCTTTAGACCAGAGGGATGTGCAGCTACTGTACGTTATAGAGCGTTTGCCTAATTCAATGTATTTCTCTCTCTCTCTCTCTCTCCTCACACTCTCCATGTCTCTCTGCTTTTTTCTCACCCCTACATAAGAGATAGTGTCTTGTCGAGGTGTTTTTGGTTAGACTGACAGGGAATTTGTAGAGTGAGGAAATTTCAGTATTCATATACAATACGCATGATGCACCGAGTAAGCTTCTCTCTGTGTTGCACTTGTTATTTTAAATTTCATGGTAATAACGGTAATAACACTCATATATGTCTCCCAAAGCTTAATGTTTGCATTTTGGACACCACTGGTTGAATGTTCCTTATCCACAGAGGATACTGTGTGTACTCAGATACATAAGCCAAAGAATATTTGAAATATTTAAGTCAGTTTTACAAAGTCTCTCTTTCAGAAGTCTGAGTGTGAGGTTATGAGTTGGCCAACACACTCAACACAGGGTCTGTGTGTGTGTGTGTGTGTATGTGTGTGTGTCTGTGAGCAAGCCTGGAGCAGACCAACGCTGCAGCTCAGCTTCTGTCCACATCAAACCTCCACAGTAAGCAAAAGACCCTATCTCACCTAGAGAGAGAAAAAAAAAACCCCCAAAACATTAAATGTGTTCTTAAAATTGGTGGCTTCTTGAGTAAACAGCACGTGGGCGGTTTGGTTCACCAACTCTGGGAGAGCAGCGTGTGTATATGTGAGTTTGATTATCGCAGGTAGACTGGCTATTACTGCTTAGTCTTTGTGGCGATGAGTGAGGAAAAAGCCACAAGTTTAAATGATGGGAGCACAAACAAAAATCATTTGTGCTTTACTTGCTGCCAACCTGTGCTTTTTTTCTGCTACAGTCTCTGAGGACTCTACATAAATGTCAGGCAGAGAAAGGGCATGGACTCGCGGTGGTGGGAACCACGTCAGTCTGAGGAATGAGATTAAAGAGAGAGAGACACAGAGCAGCACGCATCACGCTTAATGCTTGTGACTCTTACTCCGGATCTTTCCGTCAAAACAGGCCTTTCAACTGTCAGAGGTCACAAGTTCACAGGCCTCATATTGTGCTTAAGCAGAGAGAAGAAACTCCTCCATTATGTGTGTAAGATCTCCATTTGAGGTCATCCCGTGAGTTCGATGGCAAGTTTCATTAAACAGGCCTGGATAGATGATGTTACGTCCCTGGCATTCGCCGCAACATGACCCTCACGAAAATCTGTCTGTCCTCTAGACATGACTACCCTTTTAAGGTGACTGAGGAAGTGGAGGATGAAAGTAGGTATTCATTACATTAAACACACCCTTAGAGACACTCTCGCATAAATGTCAACTCTACACTATCTGTTCTGTTCTTGTTTAGGGAAAGTCTTTGGCATGGAGAAAATACAGCACATAAACCAGCTAACTGAGGTCTTCCACGAAGGAATTTGAAATGGAAAATAAGTAAAACTGTTACACCACAAATTAGCTGCTAAATAACCCCTTGAATTATTGGTACTAAAAAGCAAAACCACAGAAATTCGAAAGTCCAGTGATCACCAGTGACACTTTGTTCAAATTTAAAGACAGTAATGCCTACCAATATTCTCACAAAGTAATGCTAGTCATTCACACACGTGCTTTAAAATAATGTCAACGAGCTTTGTTTTATTATTTGTTACATATTGACACCAACAGTATTTGACCCTGCACAACAACCCCCCCCCCCCCCCCCCCCCCGCCTGCCTATCAGCCTCTCTCCTCTCTCTCTCTCTGGTACTCACCGTCCACAGGGCTGATGTAGTCGGGCAGGTGTGTGGTTGCCGCGGCAGCACTGGCCCCCTGCATGAGGAGCTCTCCGTAGGGGTTCCTGTGGCTGGCCATCAGGTGGTAATACTCAGCAGGACTGGCTCCGGGGGGTAGTGGAGGGAGGCCGAAGAGACCGCGCTCTTTTAAGTGCTCATGGGCCACTGTGGAGAGAGGGGAGAGGGGTAGAGGTAAGGGTGAGGGGACTGAGGGACATAAGATGGAGGTAGGTAGATCTTGGGTGCTTTGTAAATGCTTTAAAATGGCAGGGGGGTACATATACACCAGCAGGCCTTGGCAATGCTCTGATGGAGAGAGAGAGAGACAGAGAGAGAGAGAGAGAGAGAGAGAGAGAGAGAGAGAGAGAGAAAGAGAGAGAGAGAGAGAGAGAGAGAGAGAGAGACAGACAGACAGAGAGAGAGAGAGAGAGAGAGAGAAAGAGAAAGAGAAAGAGAGAGAGAGAGAGAGAGAGAGAGAGAGAGAGAGAGAGAGATTGTTGGAGCGATTAGCTAAAAGCGTCTGATGATAAGGACGCAGAAAGGAGACTGTTGCATTCCTGCATGTCCCCTAATTGTTTAAAACAGAGAAGCAGTTAGAATCTCAGAAAACAAACTCACACGTCCCAAACAAGCAGCGGAGGAGGAGACCCTGGGTGTTACAGTAATAACAGTGGAGCTGTGTTAACATCTGCACCCAGTAAACCGCTTTTAAACCTGTCAGGAACAATAAGACGGAGGGCCGTATTTGTTTTACACAGCTCCTTCATCCAACAGGAGCCGTGGTCCCATTCATGCCTTCAGCTGCGTCTGCTGGGAGTATGTCAGGGCTTCGCTGTGGAGATTGAGAAGCTTTGGGGAGGCCTTTTCACAGCCCTAAACGCTCCTCTCTCAAAACATTTCCATCGTCTAAGAGCAAGTGATCTTTCAGAAACAATCAAGCTGTGACGTCTACACGGGGGGACCCGGCATGTGTTTGCGCTGACTTCTTAGCCAAACTAAATCTATGTCTCCAGCTCTCATAAAGGGTCATCCAACTCCACGTACGGTGCAATAATCAAACAGCAGTGCTCATATAACACAGAGTCCCAGTAATCCACTAAGTGCTTCAGAGCAACGGTTAAGGCCAGAGCTCTGCTATGGAAACTGCTCTCTTCCTTTTCATCCAATGACAAATGACAGGCACACTTAAAAAAAAAGAAAAAAAAGAAAAAAACACAAGGACTCTATTCTGTTTTAACCGTTCTGACACAGAAATAGAACAGAACAAAGGCTTTGAAAACTTTTGGCCGTGGATCTATCAAACCGTCCGTCGGTATTTCCGAAAATAAAATGCAAGTAAATAATTTCCAGTCTAGACTCTGTCTCTTTACATTTCAACTCACAATGAAGTCTCAAAATATCCAACAAGAGTGTCCTTGCGTCCTGGAAAGAAGAAAAAAAAGAGAGAGAGAGAAAGAGAGAGAGAGAGAGCTTTTGCATTTTTGAATAGGGTCAGTCAGAGCAGGCATAAAACAGAGCAGCCAGCCTATCTCTGCTTGGATAAGATTCAAGGCCACCACTACCTATTTGCATCCACTCAGGCTCAAATAGCCTCCATTTTTCCTCTCCCGCTCTCACTCTCCCCTTTTTTTTTTTTGCGGCTTTATCACTGTCGGGATCTTGGGCACGCTGCTTATTTAACTTTAAAAGCACAGACACATTACTGTTGACACACTGTAAAATGTGATTTATTTCCCATTGGCGCTGCTCGCCTCAACCTGTTATTGTAATTCAGCTCTGAGGAAAGAGTTGTCATCGCGTCTGGGTAAATTTGGGGAAATTCTGTTGGGTCTGTTTTCTTTTATTAATTTCCGTGGCTTCCAATGAGCCCCCAAAGTATAAATCACAGGAAGAGAAAGTTCAAAGTCTCACAATACAATTTCCTGGCATGTTAAACAAATTCATGCCGCGCTGCAGTGTGTATGTGTCTAACCCTGTCTCTGTATACAAAAAGAGAAAACAAGCTCCATTCTGTGTTGGTATAATCTTTCAAACACAAAAAAACACACACAAAAAGTCTCTTATGTGACTTAATTAAAAAAAGCTGAGTTGAGTAAGCAATTAGTTTTCCAACTGTGCAATCGATATGATTGACTTTATGTGAGCAGTATCACTATGAACATTGGCGTTGGTAAATAATAGCTGTAATGCTATAAGATAGAGAATACAAGCAAATTAAAAGGGTTTTATCATACTGTGGCTTTCATGAAACTTTCAAGGAATTCTTATTTGTGAGTATGTGAATATTAGACTCCTCTGGTATCAATAGTAGAATTCTCATGTATGGAGCACGAGCAGTTGAGAGACCAGCCAGAGGTACTCACCATCTGCAGGGCTGAGTCCTCGGGCAGCAGAGATCATAGACAGAGTAGGACTCCCGTGGACAGAGCGCAGGTAATGCTCCATGTGGGGACTGACATATGGGTGTGGAGGACTGAACGGGGACTCTCCTGTAGCCCCGGTGTGGGGGGACAGTCGGATCAGAGAAATGTCAGAGATGACAGGGTTGCTCGTCAATCCAGGAGGCCTGAGAAAGAGAGCGAGAAGAGCAAAGCTAGTCATTTTTACGATCGTCACATTCATTTTTTTTCTCTGACCATCATTATCGCCGTCACTTTTGTTTCATACACCAGAGGCCTTTAGCAGATTATTCCATGAAGAACAGAACCAACTGGCAGTTCAAGATCCCAGTAAAACTTCACAGAGACATATAGAGAAACGGTGCTTCCTTGTTAAAAGTGAACGGGTTGTGTCTGGTCTGTGAGTTAACAAGTGAGTGGTTAATTAGTCTGTGCAATCTGAGTATGACTCTAGAACACAGACCAGTTGCCCAGTAGTCCAGAGTTGTCCTTAATTTCCAGTTGGAAGAACCATATCCGTCTGCAAAGTGAGCTGCTTATAGACTTTGCTGTCTTTTCTGTTTCTCTCCATAGGCGATGCTTTGCATTTTTGGACTGGTGTGTAAAACAATCTGAGATACTTGTTGGGTCATGAACTTGAGGTTTTAAATTGAGGCAGTACTGTAAAGTATGGAACATACATTCAGGTCTGAGCATGAAAGTACAGTAATTCATCAGTGAATTCAGATATGAACTGTCTCTCTTTTTTATTGTACCACAGTTAAAATGAGATCATGTCTAAAGCGCTCTCTTTCCCTACTGAATTCTGATCTGGGAACAGGCTAAGAGTGAGGTCACTGGTAAGTCGTGATTGCAGGATAGACTGTCTTTCAATGGGCATTAACATTGCATCACACACAACACTATAATTAAATGACATCATTTTAAGTGTACTAAAATTAGCCTGGATCAGTTAAATGCCTAAGCTGTCTTTTATGTGCACTCTATGGCCAAAAGTATGTGAACACCCAGTCTAATCAGTAGATTTGATTCTCCCAACCACATCAGTTGATGCCAGGTGCACAAATGCAGGCATACACAGTAGAATGGGCCTCAACAAAGATTTCTGTGACTTTCAAGGTGGTACTGTGTGACAAGGTGCCACTTTAGCAAGAAGTCAGTTTGCCAAATTTCTACCTTGCTAGAGGTGCTCCTGTCAACTGTAAGTGCCGTTCTTGTGAAGTGGAAATGTCTAGAAGTAACAACAGCTCAGGAGCAAACTGGTAACAAGAGCTTACAGAATGGGATGACAGAGTGCTGAAGTGTGTAGTGTGTAAAACCTGTCTGTCCTTGGTTTCAACACTCACTACCAAGTTCAAGTCCGCCTCTGGAACCAAAGCCATTACAAGAACTGCTCTTTGGGAGCCTCATGAAATGGGTTTCCATGGCCAAGCAGCTGCACAAAAGCCTAAGATCACTGTACACAATGCCAAGCATCGGCTGGAGTGATGTAAAACCCACTGCCATTGGCCTGTGGACCAGTGGAAACACGTTCTCTGCAGTGATGAATCATGCTTCACCATCTGGAAGTCCAACAGATGGATCTGGATTGCCTGGAGAATGGTTCCTGCCCAAATGCATGGTGCAAACTGTAAAGTTTGGTGGAGGAGGAATAATGGCCAGGGGCTGTTTTTCAGGTTTTGGCCTCGGAGCCTTAGTTCAAGTGAAGGGAAATCTTAACACTAAACCACACAGTGACATTCTGGACAAGCCTGTGCTTCCAACTTCGTGGCAATATTTCGGGAAAGGCCCTTTCCAGTTCCATCACTGAGGGTTCCCCCATGCACGAGGCAAAGTCCACAAAGCAATGGTTTGTTGAAACGGTTGTGGAAGAACTTGACCTGCCCACACAGAGCCCTGACTTCAACCCCGCTGCACACCTTTGGGACGAACTGGAACACAGCCAGGCCTAATCGCCCAACATCACTGTCCAACCTTTGTAATGCTCCTGTGACTGATTGGATGCAAATCCCAGCATCAGTTTTGCAGCATGTCAAGGAAAGCCTTCCCAGAAGAGTGGGGTCTGTTCTAGAAGCAAAGGAAGGACCAATTCTTTATCAGTGCTCACTATTTTGGAATGAGATGCTTGGTGTGCAGGTGTCCACTTTTGGCTATGTACCATATACATAGCCTGCAAATGACACAATGAAAATAACCAGATAAAAATATGTAGGAAAACCAGAATAATCTTGGTAACAGGTAAATTATGATATTTTCCATTTGGGGCCATGGTTTTGAATCATCAAATGATTGTAAAATATGCCCTAATACTGGTTTTCTATGCTCTTTCATTAAGTCAGCTCCACGGGGCCTCAGAAAGAAAAGTAGGTGAGCTAAAGTCAAATGGGTTGGTGTCAAACAGCATTACACAAACCAGGCCAGTCTTGTTTTTTTTTTCTCTTTAGTTTTTTCCTCTTTTCCACTTTCTCTCTAGAAGGAAATTATTTCATTGCAGTTACAACTTTCAGTGCCACAGAACAGTTGGATGTGGGAGGGGGAGTTGATTTTAAGCCAAACAGTTCTTTATGATGATTCACAGAGCACACAAAGAAGCAGCAGGAAATTCATTTTTTAAAGAAAGCAGTTTGTTTAGACATGTATTTAGTTTTGTCTGTTGTATTAGCATTGCAGAACTGTGGTTGGCCATAGTTTTCTGTACGAAAAAAAAAAAAAAAAAAACATAAATGCTCGAATCACACAACACTTCGTGCTCTCTTCGTGCACTGTCAGGACATTCATAAAACTTTGCATGCAAGCCCTACTCCAAAATTACCACATGAACATAATTAAAAGCATTGTCTTGAGGTTTCTAGTCTCCTTTTACAGGTTCTGACATATGTTTTTATTAAATGTCTGCCGATGTTAAATTATAATTACACATCATAATTAACTTATCATTATAACCGATCTTTCCCTTTTTCTTGCTTTTTCTCACACACACTTACGCACACACACACACACACTCTTACCACTAAAGGCCTTCAAACTATATGCTTTGTTAAAGGGCCAATTTTCTGCTGCCGTCGAGAGGCCTCGCAAATGTACAGGCATAAAGGTTCTCTGTTTAAGACCTGATAGAGGTAGACAGCACCCCACCCTAAACCCAGTCTGAATCTCACATCTCCAGATTACCAAGCATCCTCATAATCACTCAGATCTCACTGAACTGGCTTCTGAATGACCTCATCTGTCCTTGAAAGGTTCACATGGTCCATTTTTGTGTGTGTGTGTGTGTGTGTCTGCGAGATGTGAGAGTTCAGTCTCCCTACTCATTCAGGGCACAGACTGTTTCATGTCTTTTGAACGCCATCCAACAGATATCAGAGACACAGTCCAGACTAGTTCTTCAGTCTGCACTATAGCTTCATGTACAGTTTGTTAGCGTGTGTCCAACACGCTACACCCACAACATAGATGAGTTGGGCCCTTTGCAAAGATTTTCCACTATCTGAGGTCATTAAAGTTTATTAAATGTTCATTCTCCGGTGTCTAATTTGTGGCTGTGATAAATTCCACCCTGTTTTAATAATGTATAATCTTCATGGTTATAATGCTGGAAAATGACAAATGAAAAAAGCAACTGGTAGTGTGTGAGAGAGCTATGAGATCATGGTACAAACTGAGAGCTAAACCGCTGGAAAATGTGATAAAGGAAAAGGTAATAATTACATTATTAGTGCCGTTACTGTATTGGTATTTTCATGTAAACTTAGAAAATACTGGACGCGAATGAGAAACAAACCGTGTGATATCTGCATTGCGTTTGTTATATTACACCTCTGCATGCAGTGCGTGCAGCGTGGTATGGTCTGCAATGTCAAAACAACATAAATATTTCTGTAAGACAGGCCTTATTCAAAACACTTCTAAAACAAACCCCCTCACTTCACACACAAAGCAAACACAATACACAGCTAGACAAGTAACGTGATGTTTGTGATTTTAATTTTGACACTGGGGCAAGTTTAGGCATAAAACACCATGAAGGATAGCTTCATCTGGCGCTGAAAAAAATGTGGAACCTTGAAATCGTTGCTATACTTACTTCAACCGCCTTCTGTTTGAGAGAGGGTCTCTTGTAATCGTGGAATATTGTTTCCACAATGCACTAGGGTAACGTTAACTACATGCATCCAAGTCAAATCGAGCTACGGCTTGGTTTCCTGGGGCTTTTAAAGCTTGGCTAGGCTAAATAAATGTAGCAGTGCCCTCAGCCAAAAGAAAAAAAAAAAAAAAGAATTTCATTTCTCAATTATGATCATCCACATATGGTTTGTCAAATTACTCTGAGGTCTAGTTTTTGAGAGATAGGTTTGAACTGGCCCATTTTGAAAGAGACATTACTTAATGTTCGCTGATTTTTTTTCCAGACAATAAGAGCAGCTGTGCATTGCGATTATAGCAGAGATTATGACTACACTTCTCATAGCGATTACTGTGTCATGTGATTGCCCTTTGCAATAACAGCATAGTAACAACAGGGTTTGTTTCCTGCTCTGGCTCACAGGAAGATGTCAGTTCATTGTTAAAAACGGCCCATCGTTCCAGACCCCTGTGACGGGGGGCATTGTTTTGGGTGCCCGTGTTGGTACTGCCTTTGTGTTCAACAGATGGACAGTGCACCTGTTTCACTGTGTGCCAACCAGTCAGGTGTCCGCATGCACACATTGTCTGAAGGCTCAGAAAAATGGAGGCTGGTAGGATTTGCTTTTGTGCCCTGTCCACCAGCATCCCAGGGGTTATGAGCATCTTTGCCTGTGTAAATGACTGGCTGGCAGAAGCATAATTTTGTGTGTGTGTGTGTGTGTGTGTGTGTGTGCGCATGTGTGACTGTGTGTTGGTCTGTGCATGTGCCTGTGTGTTATGTTTAGCAATAGAGTATGTGTGCAAGAGAGTCTATATTTTCATTTGAGACATAGGGTGCGAAAAGGAGTGAGAAAGGGAGAGAGAGAGACAGAGAGAGAGAGACAGAAAGAGGGAGAGTGTATGCGTTTGTGTGTCCACACTTCTGGTGAGTCCCTCCACAGGAGATGAATAACAGTGTGACACATGCTTGTCTGTACCCCTGTAGCAGCTCTGATTTAGATAAATCACACTTTCCATTACAGGCTTCCAAAGAGCTCTTGTGGTAGGTTTAGGAGCCTCAAACAAGACGTGATAATCCTTGGATGCAAACTCAAAACATTACGCCTCCACTGTCAAACAAGAAAACAAAGCAACAATCCACTCACAAAGATAGTTTGTATAATCTAGTCAGATGCTGATGTTTTTGTGCAAACAATGGAAGAACATTCCGTTATATACTTCAATAATTTGACAATTGGACACTTGCTTAGGACTGACTTGATCCGTCTCCTCACGAAGAGCCTGAAGCTCTAACCAAAAGAATGGAGAACAATTGCATCCAATCCAAATGAGTTCTGACTTGCCTTCCTGAATTTCACACTGCTTGTGTGCAAAAATCAACCTAATCATACCAAAAGCAGTCAACCGTAGTTAGAAAAATAGGTTCAAACTGCTGTTTGTGCAAGTATGGTTATTTTGGACCACAAAAAAAAAAACAAAAAAAAACCCCGATCCCAGCAGACTTTTACAGGCATCCACTGCTGATACTTTGAACTCAGTGGTGTAATCAGAAGTCCTGTCCTCATTTGTCTCATTAACACTGATTATATGGTACTCGTGGAATGGGTTTTTTTTTACATTGCGTGAAACAGCGCTAATGAGTTTGTCACGTTTTTTAATCATAGAGGTGGTAACTGCATAGGCATCAATAAAAGACATGCACTGGCAATGTCGAGATTTGAAGCTTGTTGACTTTCATCAGTATGATCGACTCTCTCGTGACATCAGACGGCAGAATGAGTAAGAGAATGGAAAAAGTCTGAGATGGGTGGGAGGCATGTTCCGCCAGCCTGGAACCTCTCCGTCTCTGACACAAGCGCAGACCGAGAATTCCCATAATCCTGTGTTCAGATGAATCACAGCATCCTAGGATTGCTGTCATTTGGCAATGTGCCCAAAAAAAAAAAGCTGCCCCCTTTGCTCTCTAAAAAAAGAAAGGGGGAAAAAAGAGAAAAAAATCAACGGAGGAGCTTCCCTCGGCCACTCATCTGACAGCTTTGACAAAATAACCAGCTCTCTCATTACGTTATATGCAAACAATGATAAAGGGGACTGTATGGGGATGTCATGTTAGACAATCAAGGAGGGCACCTTTGACACACGCGCCACGCATCTGTAATAAAGTGCCGTGACTCGCGACAAATGACACCACACTTAATTTGCTGTGCAATGTTCCTGTAATTAGATGAATTTGGCACAGGCAAAGGAAAAGACAGCTAGATCAAGGTCTTGATGAATTAGGGGTCCACTGTCAAGATCAAATCACATTAATCAAAGTGGCCGAGTAGTGAGACAGGTTTTTCCCCCCACTTCCTGCCTCTGGTGATGAATAGGCCAGCGTCTAGCAGGCACACCATATGTATCACCATCAAATCTGTGAATTTAAATGTAAGAGCACCACTTCCTAAATTCTATTGATTTATTCAGGTCCCTTTTTAAGATAAACCTACCCTAGAGCCAAAAGACCTAGCTACAAAAAAACAGCTCTTCTAAGCTGAATACATAATCCAAAAAAAACCAAACAAACAAGCAACCAAGTGTAACTTGAAAAACAAGTATAGCTGCTCCTTTAAGTTTTTTATTTTTATTTTTTTTAATGCCCCCCAAAAAAGGGGGAAAAAAAATATACATATATATAAAAAAAAATACACTTCAAATACTGAATTATTTTGGAGGCACAGAACTGGAATGGTTTGAAAATTAGTAGTTTATTGCTGTATTTGATTGGGAACTCGATGAAAAATGGTCTGTCCAGCTGCAGATCAGGTTTTTGTATGTAAGAGTCTGTTGTGGGTGGGAGAGTATGACATCCTGTATGTGTGGAATTCTGTCTTTGATTGATGGAGAACTATAAAGCATTGCTAATGGAAAGGGGATGTCAATTGGCCAGATTCCCTTTGTTCAGTACAGGCAGTACGACTCGGCAGTTGCGCACGGCGGCAAAGAGACATGAACACGGGATGTGAGGGGAAATAAGAACATTCTCTCCCACTGAAAACACATTTCATTTTTTTTCAAAGCATAATTCTCATCTGTCCAAAAACTAGTGAGTTTAATGATGGTCTAATTATAACACAGTTGCAAAGATAATATTCCAAATGCAGAGTTCAATGTCATATTTAGAGAGGCAAAACTTTCCGTAGTTGAGTCAAGAGCAGAACTTTGAAATTGAGGTGTTATCTAAAGTCATCTGCTGTCTCTGGTAGTAACGTCTTTCAATATGATAAGAAGTCACAATATTTCTACTTTAATAACACACACAAACATGCCGAACACAGACGCAACATACGTGTGTGCATGCACGAACACACACACACACACCCACACACACGCATACACACAAGCACATACATATGAACACACACACACGCACACACGCACACACAAACACACACACACACACACACACACACACACACACACACACACACGCACATGTGCACACTGTTCTAATGCTCTCTGTCTAATTTAGTTGTCTTGTGCTCCTTCTGAATAAGTTTGTCAACATTACTTTAAGTGAAGAAACAGAAGAGGATTTCTTTCTATATAAACACTGAACTTGACTGTAGTAAATTCTCTGAAAAGTATGCAAGTATATAAGAGAAATATACAAGTGAGAGTGAGAGAGAGAGAGAGAGAGAGAGAGAGAGAGAGAAAGGGAGAGTGAGGGAGGGAGGGAGAGAGGGAGAAGGGAGAAAGAGAGGAAAAGAGGATTGTTGGGCTTACCCATGCATAGTGTGGAGAGTATGTGGCTCGTAGTGATATCGTCCTTCATGGTGTCGCATGTCGATCGGGATAGGAGTGTGGAAGGTTGGAAATATATGGTGAGGCCCTTCAGAGTGGAGAGACAAGAGAAGGAGAGAGAGAGAGAGAGAGAGAGAGAGAGAGATGAGAAACTTCAAAAAATAAAAGCTGGACTTTCAAAAATAAATTTCAAAGGAAAACGCACTACAATAAAGCTCCATGCATTTCAGAGCAAGCTGAGCCGTTTCGTGTAAAATATTGGCACTATCACACAAGAGAAGTGGAATAAATAAATAATCAAAGTCATCCTAAGAAATCCTACATCTCGAACATAAAAGATATCCAACTGGGCTTTTGACAAAGACCTGCAGCTAGACAGTCTTTGAACTAGTGGAGATGATGGACTGTATCAAGGAAAACTGCAGCCCCGACGCAAACTGGAGCTGACAGCATTGGGAAAAGCTTTCCTCTGCCTTGCTCCACCAGAACGCCGCCACAGCCCAACGCTACATCCCTCCGCAGGACGGCTGCTCAGTTAAAGAGGCAGGGTGAGTGCGGGCACGCACGCACGCTTCTCACTCGTAGAGAAACCTTAAGAGCCCCGAAACAACACTAAAACAAACACGGCAGAGTAGTCTTCACAGCGAGATATGCTGTAATTACTCAGTGCCAGGGAAGCCATGGTCAAAAAAAAAACAACAAAAAAAAAACTTACCGCTTTGAAACCAAATACCGCAGCAGTAACCGTGCCTCCGCGGCCTCATAATTGGACCCTTTTAACTAAGCAAAGCTGTGGCACACAACCGAACGTTTACAGTCTCCAGTATATATTAGCTGGCTATTTTATTCATTAAAACTTCTTCTGTTGCTGTTTTTTATTTGAAACGAAAGAGGATCAAAATCAACACTTTCCTGTAATAAATGCTTTTTTGGCTCAGGAAGTCTTATAAAAAGCACAACAAGGTTTCATTAATTGCTGTGATGACTAGAAACCACAGCTAATCTTTGGCAGGGACCAGCTTCTTTTTTAGTGCCATGTGGACGGCCCTTTTCACGGTGTTAAAATCTTTACGGAGCTTTGTTTCTCATTAGGCTCTCTCATTTCGGTAACTTCTCTCTCTCTCTCTTTTTTTTTTCTGAAAGACTGAGGGAGAGGGGCGATGTTCCATGAGAGCATTAATACCCGGACTCGTTATCGAAGCGGCCGTTATGGTTTGGGACGCGTTCCCGTTCTTACAGTTTCAGCTGGAGTTGCTTTTAATTGTAAACTCGTGTGACATCTCTTTCCAGCGGGAGGAGATGCAGGCTCAGTCCAGCTGATCTCTGGATCAAATTAACATTCTTCTGGCATCACGCACTCCAGCAGGGGGACAAAGGGGTGACCCGGGAGTGAAGAGCAATGAGGTTACGGGGGTCAGGGGCACGGATCATTATCTATACCTGAGGAACTCGGGAGAACCTCCAGAGACCTGGAACGCTCAACCAAAACCGGTGTGAGTCAGCATTCTCACGCTATCCTTCTCCCCTCATTCCCTCTCTCTCTCTCCTGCCGTCTGACTGCGTGACGGACAGACTCATCCCCACGGACAGGAAGCAGACCTCGCTCTGTGTGGCTGGATGTGCACGATGTCCCTGAACGTTGAATAACTATTTACGGGTGCTGTGCATCGTCTCAGGATGGCTTACGCTTTTAGCTGCTGGGTTTTATTTAGCCCGGGGACGTTGTGGGACTTTGAGGCCTTAAGAGTGTTCCCGTACAGTTTTACTCGGTAAAGGTGCATCTGGAAACTCTCTTTCTTAAGAAACTGTATACTGTAAAGCGTTCAAAAATGAAAAGAAATGAATTAATAAGCTGCTTTGTGGTAAGTACATTACACATGCTTTGGTGTTTACATGCCATAATTTTCTCAAAAATTATACACTACAAAGACTGGTCTGAGGGCATGAAAACTTTGTGCATGACTCACGGAAGTCATATTTTCTCTTTATAGTATTTGTCATGGAAAATGCCTGGGGCTGAGATTAACTGACAAACACCATAAAACACACCTGACACTCAAAAGTACACACCACAACACTAATACTGAGCAGCTGTTGAGAAAACATGAAAAGTGTAGCATTGATCGAGCTAATGCTTCTTGTACGAGAGAAATTTATTTAATGAGAATCACCATGGTAACTTGTAGAAAACAGAACCTCTGTCTTTACACTTTGAGATAATACTTCCTACCAAACTCAGACTAATACAGAAAAAACAATGAACCATTATAATGACTCAGAACCAAGGAAACAATCCAATACAATGACAGTTTGGAACAAGTTGAACTGAATACAGTTCTCAGCCTTAGCGGCTTCTCGACCAGCCTCCCTCTCACAAGAGAGTGCAAGCAGTCGTTTTTCATGGTGATCTTCAGTAAGCAGTATAATGGCTCTCTGTGTGAGTGCATAGGCTGCTTGAGTGGGTGCTAGCAAAAACAGCTTTATTCCGTGCAGTGCCCCAGTTAATGCCCCATTACTAATGCACTGGGTGAATGATTGGAGGAGAGAGTGGGGAGTGGGGTCCAGCAGGGCCCCAGACAATGAGCCCAAAGAGAACTGGGTCACACCAACATGACAGAGTGCATCAGCCCCTGGACACCACCACAGAACTCTCAAACCAAAATCACAGACTATCACGCTGACCATCAGGGAATTCAGTCAAACTTAAAGACTCTCCCTTTGAATCGTTGAATTTATGGGCAAAAAAAAAAAGAAAATCAAAATATAACCTAGACAAAAGTAAGAGCTTTAAGAAAACGTAATGGGAGTAACATATCTATAGTCCATTGCTTATGACTAAGTAAATAAGAGAAAACAACAAAACAACAAAAACCTCATTTTCTATTATCATAGAAATACAATTAAATATCATTAAGTCTCCATCATTAAAGTAGAAATTACTGTACAGTACTGTTTGGAGTATTTTCCTCAATTATCCACATTAGTTGAGTTATTCGCAGCCTGCTTGGACACATAGTGCTCACATTTGTCATGTCAACCCAACCGACCTCACTCGAGGGTCGCAGACTCTAGTGCACCCCCCCCCCACCCCCACCCTTTTCCTCCATCACCCTTGTAAGAACCCCTGGGGGGTGGGGGTCTGTGGGTCGGTGCTGTCCTAGGCCATTCAGTGATGCAGGCTGGGCAGGGATTGACCAAGCAGGCTTATTCTATCACGCAGACAGCTCCATTGTTCACGCGCTGCAGCTAGAACAAAAGGCGAGCACTCTGGAGAGTTCAAGAGGCTCGATTACGGGATTCACTGGGCTCTATCCCCTCTGGGCACACAGGGCTGCAATGTCTCACTTAGGCCCTCACATCTATTAGTCTTTAGCTGATAACATTTGTTCCACATCTGGGGGAACAACACAGCAGGCTGCCTCACTTTTTCATAGTCACCCTGCTGTGTACCAGGGAAGCCTACAGTACCAGGGACAGGCTAGCGTGGTACAGCTAGCTCCGCCTTACCAATAGGGCCAACTCTATACAGCCGCTGCGAAGAACCTGCCTTGTTAGGCATGAGTTCTTCCTGTCTCTTGTTCAATGCTATATGGTGATATAAGTCATTGGTAAATATTAAAAGCAAACAAATGTACTTCTGATGTCCCATAGTGCGCTTTAATCTGCACTTCTTAAGCGCTAAAGTGGTTCCCTCGTGTAGGAAGTGCTCAATAACTGTAATGATCTCCTGAGGGGATGATGCCTTTAGAGTGTAATTAAAGAGCTTTTTTGTCTCAGTCACAGAGTGGAGAAGAAATATTAGACAGGAAATTCCAGCAGAATACGCTGGCTTGAGTCCTGACTATATATCGCCATGCCAACTAATGCACGCTCGGTTCGATGCTGCAGAGCATCCTGGGATATGACAGGTGGTCGGGCAGTCTTGGTGGGATTCATAAGCTCTTAGTGGCATACCATTTATTTCTGACCAAGGACAAAAAATAAATAATGACTTTATGATCAGGATCTGAGTTTACTTAGTCAATTTAAACAGGCCAGGGCTTGATAAATTCTGCTTGAAAAGAATGTTTCCTCATTCAAATAAAATGATATGCGCAATGAAACTTTTTGTAACATCAATTTTAATTGTAAAGAGCATAAAGACCAATTAGAGGATATGGCCATTGTAAACTTAATAAGTATCTGTACCCCACAGGATTTCTAACATTGCATTCAGTTCAGTTTAAAACATGTGGTTAAGCCATTGAGTTGTCTGTTTTTGACTAAACCACAGGGGTTCTTTGATTTAAAAAGGCCGTTGTATTCTTTTAAATTTTCATATTTATTCATATTTTTTATTCATATTTCATGATTCCAGTTAAAGTGTATCATGCAACTTGCATTCATTACATCACATGTGTTTTCTTGAGTAATTTAAATCATTATTTAAACAATATTCATTAAAGAACTGAATGTTTAGTCCTGTCCATGTTCTACTAGAATAACGGCATCCTTATGATGTTAATGTTCAGCAGGGTGACCGCGTCTCTGTGAATGTTGCAGTTTGTAGCCAGTGTTAAAGGTGACTGAGGTGGGAAGACAGCGGGGGTGGGGGGTGGGGGGTGGGGGGTGGGGGACGGGGTTCACTTATCAGCTGTGCCCGGCCCACCTGCTAAAAAGCTCCATGCATCATTATGTAGAGGGTGAAAACGTGCGGTGACTAGTGTTCTGAGAGAGAGAGAGAGAGAGAGAGAGAGAGAGAGAGAGAGAGAGAGAGAGAGTATGAAGAGGCTGAGGGATCTGCTCTATACACATCTTGTTGCATGTTGTTAGCATGCTGTTTGTGTAATTTAGGTACTTAAGACTGCAAGGGTCCCAAAGACTGATTACACAGCCCAGTAATCACCCGCACCGCTAGCTCCTGATTTATCGCCCTCGTGCTTAATAGCACTGCTTAACACACGGGTTTGTCGAGATTAAGTAATTACCTTAAAGCAAAAGTTTATTATCTTTAAGACTGGCGCAATGATAAAAAGCGGCCTGTCTGAGACAAGGCGTGGAAGAGCCGGGCTGGCTGAATGAATGAGAGTGATAATTAAGATACAATACATTAAATAGGTGCTTCTGGGACTGTCACTGTGCTCCCCTGCTTACATTCATATTAGCCCTGCAGCACCCTTGCTAGGGGGCGGCAGGGATTACGTTGTTTTGAGAGGCTCCAGCTGAGTGGAGAAATTACTCCTAGCGCGCATCTGTAAATTAAACATGGACAGAGCTCATTTAAAACAAGACGGGAAAAAAAAAAAAAATACAACGCAAACACGTAAAGCTAAAAATAACGCCTGGATTCCAACGACCACTGTGTTTTTGTAGAGCACTGCACTTTGGCTCATCATAATTAACTAGCATCTCCATCTGTGTGTGTGTGTGTGTGTGTGTGTGTGTGTGTGTGTGTGTGTGTGTGTGCAAAAGGAGAACAGAGAAAGCTTGTCTTGTTTGGGTCCGTACGGTATTGTGAAAAAGAGCGTGAAAAACATAAAAACTTTGGTAACGCTGTTGACGGATGCTCTGTTTGGACTCTGCGTCTTCTGGCTATGTGCACTTGTGTCTGTGATGGATGGTCCTCGGTGCAGAAATAGCTAAAAATGCTCCCTGATTCACACTGTCCTCTCACTCATCAAAGTTAGGTGTTCTTAGCAGACCAGAAAAGAATGAGTGACAGCTCTGTAGTCATCTCTCATACAGGTCTTCACTGAGTGAGTGAGTGAGTGAGTGTGCGAGTGAGCGAGTGAATGAATAAGTGAGTGAGTGAGAGAAAGAGAGGACAGGACCAAGGTAGTTTCATCCTGTCTCATTTCACGGACTGCAGTTCATTTTTATGCAGCTACTTAACGATAACAGCAAAAACCACCAGAATTTTCTAAATAACTAAATAGGACATTATACCCAGCGCTGGTGCTAAAAACAGTTGTGATATCATAGTAATAACTCGCCTATCACACATGTACTCTATTAAACCGAGTTTAACATCATACATATTGTTCTAACTAGCTTCTAGACTTGGTAAAGACATTGCTTCAGTCTTTCTCATAGCATGGAAAATAAGAATTATCCATCTTTCTCTTGCCTCCTTTCCTAATTCCGTTAGACTTAAGTGCTAATGAAAAACTTCTGAAGAGCTGGAATGTAGTCAGCTGTTTAAAGTCATGGCTGTGAAGCAGAGAAACTACATCAAGAGTTTCCTCAGCCTTACGTTGCCTTGACAAGTTGTGGAGAGAGCATCTCAGCCAGAGAGCTTCTCGTAAAGCCAAAATGAGAAGCAGCTGCAGGGTGTGGACGGCTCCAGAAAGTTTGGCTTCACGTGTCATTGCAGGGGGGCGTGGGGGCATTTGTTTTACTTCACCCGGGGTGGGGTGTGGTGGAGGGGAGTCTCTCCCTGCTTGTCTGCCTGGGGGTCTTCCAATTTGTCACGAAAAGCTTTGCATTGAGTATACTTTACAAAGCTGTTCTGTTCCTCATAAAGTCTTGACGTGTTACCCCCCCTTCTGTAGGTTTTGTTTTTTTTCTTTCTTTTTTTCTGGAAGGTTTTTGTATACATCTAGTGACATTATCTACTGGAATGTTCAAAGTATCAAGAATTATCCAACAATAATTTGAGAGAATCACATTTGAAATACAGCTGTACATCTTCATCCAATCATTTTTACTCACACTCAGGGTACTTACTGTTTCTACTTACTCTCTGATCTACATTTATTATTATGATCATACATATAGCTTTCTGCAGAAGCCATCATTTGTTTGCTCTCTCTCTCTCTCTCTTTCTCTCTCTCTCTCCCCCTCTGAGTGTGTGCACGCGCATGTGTGTGTGTGTGTGTGTGTCTGAGAGTGTGTTTTAATGCTACCAAATAACACTCCATAACTTGATTATTAAATGACAAATAGATGAAAGATGTTCAAGTTTTCGTGATGTGTTAAAAACCATTTACATGAACATTTATAAAAATCTGTAAATCATCTGTCAAGGTGTTACATACCTTAATCTAAAGCTGTTTGTGGACTCACCTTTTTCTAAGTTACTATTTTCGAAGTATCTTTTTGTCTTAGTATAAATGATCTGAGCATGTATTTACAAATCATTTGCAAGTTTTTGCGTTTAAAAGTCCTAATGCACTAACAATTTAAACTGATCACACAAGAAAACCATGAACAAAGTTATATTTAATGATATCTTAAAAATTACATTTAGTAGCAATAACAACCCGTATACATGATTTTACAAAATCATTTTTATTTAATATAAATATTAGCGATTTTCCTACAATTCCTACAGACCTTCATTAAGCAACACTTGAATGGTTTGCTCATTTAATCGGGAATAACTGTTATTCTGCATTTGGTTACCAAGTAAAATGGTAAAATCAAAATCCTTCAATGCTCCACATCATCAAGGCAAATACTGTTAGACAAACAAGCACACACTTGCTTGAGTCTGCCATGGTCAAGCTCTTGAGCGAAGTGTCAAACTGATCTAACACAGCCTGAGAGGCCTTGTCAGAGAGCCCGTAGAGACAAACTTGCTTTTCTGGCCTCTCCAGCACATCCCAAGCAGAGCACCTCTTGACCCTCCCTATTCAGCCTCTGAATACCGACGGCAGCTTCACAAAACCGGGCAAACACTACGCCGCTTAATGATAAAGTGCTTACTGAAGGGAAAAGCTCCAGCCATGCAATGATGGCCAACTACACAATTAAACTCATCTATCCCAAGGCTCTTCTGTATACAGGATGAGCTGGGCCTTGGCCACTTCCAAATCACGCAGAGGAGTTCCCATCCTAAATAAATTAAGCAAAATGTGACTTATGACTGCTAATAATTGAATAAGTAAACAAATCAACGTATGTGAATGATAAATAGCGATAAAACTATTTCAGATCGTATGCTACAAAATGACGTCCAGAACATAAAATTAGAGTTAACGAATTAAGTCATTAATTTTAAAAGACTATTAATTAGAATTAGTTGGTTATTAATTTATATCTTTAGTTTATATCGCTGTTGGAAAGTGTAGTGCTCTCAGTAAGGTCGCACACACAGTGTTCCAGTCAACACCTTCATAGTTTTGTATTAGTGGTTTAAACTTTTATCATGTGTGTCACCAAAAACAGCGAGGAACAAAGACTGACGATGATTCAGTAATTTATTTAGATCATTCTGTGTCTGATGAATGTCATCCTAGTGTGGTATAGGGCAACATATCACAAAATACCATAACTCAGTAATTAACACCATTGGTTGAAATTGCTGTGGGGCAGAAAGGAGAGAGGATTAATGAGAAGGCAACGATAACAGGCATTCATTATGACCCTATTTTAGTAGTGTGGCCTGGTTTGGGACATAATTAGCTCTAACACTTTCAACCACTGTACTGAAGACCAAGTGTGCTGTTTCAGCAATTAGTCTAAACTCTAAGCTTATATAGAGGGCACTAAAACTCATGTTCATGTTAACAGCATACGGTCTCCCGCTTAGTGGACCACTGTTAGCATGAACACGACTTCCATTTCAGTAAGACTGATGAAAACGTAACTGAATATCAGACAGGGACGAGGGTAACTTCTCTAACTCTTTTTATAATGGTAGACGGGGGAAGGGTGAAATATGGGGGGGGGGTGTAGGTTTTCCCTGTCGGATGCATATTATGAGTTCTCCGCTTCAGCTGGTTGTAATCTCAACTAGAAAACGTGCGCTGTAATTGCTATGACAAGAGGCCCAGTGATTGTAGGGGTCTGCGAGTGGGGTTTACTTGATTGTGAAATGAGAGCGCGCAAATAGGGGGTCCACGGGTGGTGGTGGGGGGGGGGCTGGAATGGGAGAATACCCCACCTTCAGAAGCACTTGGCGGGGAGATCGGTATGTCGTTAAATGGAGGTGGGGAGGGGTCTCATCTGTTATAGTCTGGTTACCCCCTACCACTGGACTAAGGTCTTTGTAATTTATACACGCCAATAAGAGAGCAGGCTAGCTGTCAGCAGTGATAGAATGTTACTTGTCCTTTGAAACATGTAATCAAATTCAAAATTCCACAAGAACCCAGGCCGCGCTATGGCACCGTGTGTATTTTGTACCCACAGAGTTTGTTAAAAAGTCTGTAATCTACCTACGGTTATTGTTTTGCACATTTCATATGCATAACACATGCATTATCTCATCGATTATTGATTGTTTGAAATCATTATTTTATGCTTTGACAAGTCTCCAAGTTAGAACAGTTGTGTTACTAATGGTGCTACAAATGTTTTGGAGACAAGGCCTCCTTAAAAACAAAGACAGCCTCAAGTATGGCTTGTGCACTCTGTATGTCACCATGTCAGTCCACATCAACTTATAATGAGACACCAAATTTGCAAATCCAATAGAGTTTCATCTAAGTGTATTTGGCTGAACTGCCAACAGAGTGTGTTTCAAACCACACTGTTATAAACTGTTACTTTATCTTTGACAAAGATTCTAGTGTTTTACAAATGTCTGCACGGATAACACTCACTGAGTTTGTAAACCCTGGACATGAATAGTTTGCACCATCGAATAACACTCATGTTATTGTGTTCCTCACAGAGTTTGTTTAGTACTCAATATGAATAGCCTTCACCAAATCTGATCTCATAAAATTAATGAAAAGCTGCCAAAACATTTGTGAATTTGGATCAGTCACATACCATTTAAACTCTGTTTGTATCATCTCAATTTGTGCTAAAACAAGCCTGTGGCACAAGAAGTCTTTGCTCTTCACTCAAGCGCTGGTGGGTATTTTGACTGCCTGTGTCTGTGGCCCACACGCTCTTCAGTCTCAGCTCTCTGTTTGAGTGGTGCTGGTGGTGGGGTATATGTGTGTGTGGGGGGGGGGCGGTCTTGAGGGGCATGAAGGAAGCCCTCATGTTTGAACACAAAGGGCTTCATTCACAAACGGATCTTTTATCAGCTCAAAGGGTTAAGATTTACCCTGAGTAACATGATCTTTTTTCCTCTGGACCAGCATCTGCCAAAACCTCACTGTCACAGGGTAAGTTAACCGAAGGTTTGAGGGTTATTGTCGGGAAGCTCAAATGTAAAACGCCGCAGTGGGTGATGTCCTGCGTGATTTAAAAAAAATTAATCGTTCAGAATTTTGCCTTTATGAATTATTCCATGCAATTTGTGGATGAAATGTCTGCTAACCTATGATTACACACAGAACTTCTGAGCACAAAGAGCAAATCTGGGCAATTAGATCCAATAACATGAGTTTGTCTGAGTTCATGGTCAGAGGAGAGAGGGAGAGAAAGGTTTTTGTTGTTGTTGTTGTTGTTGTTGTTGTTCTCTTCTTAAATTAAAATGTTTACTTTCAATCCCATCTGGTCTTCACAGCCTAACAAAGCATTTTTCACAGAGCTTTTTAATTTGTATGGTTCCTTTCATAGAGGCAGAGAGACAGAGAGAGAGAGAGAGAGAGAGAGAGAGAGAGAGAGAGAAAGAGAGAGAGAAAGAGAGAGAGAGAGAGAGAGAGAGAGAGAGAGAGAGAGAGAGAGAGAGAGAGAGAGAGAAATAAGGCTCTGAATGCTAATGGGTAAAACATTAGTGTTAGTGTGTTTATGAGGGAAAATCTCCCTCAGTGTGTTTCATGCTGAATAAGTGTTTGGAAAGCCACCTGTTCCTGTTTAATAGTTTTTGTAACAGTTGGTCTGGGCCAGTGATGATGTGAGCAAAGCTCAGATTTCTAGCAGGTTGGAGAGTCTGGTAAAGTAGAGGAAATCCTTGGGCCTCTCACTTATGTCTTCATTGTAAAAACCCGTGGAGAATATGACTGGCGGAGTAGTGTCCAGTGAAAATGTAACAATAATTTAACTGGTATTTCTACACACCACCTGTTTCTTTTTACTGTTATGAGCAGATTATGCTCATTATACTTTTCAACAGTCTACATACAGCGGCAACGTTTACAGAACAATTTTAGCTGTCCATATCTGTTCATTCTCCCGCCAAAAAGCTGTCTCTTTTTGTCACCAAAAATCTGGAATGGAATTATTAATTAATCACATTTTAAAACTGTCTGAGCCATACACATGTAATTTATATTAAACTTCACAACAGACAGGGGCTCCATAAACCTAGCATCGGTTGCATTGTAAAATAGCCTTTTAACAATTTTTTAGTGTTTTGAAGCAATAGTTGCATGGCTTCTTAAACCTGGTCGGAGTACTTCTTCATAACAATGCTTAGAATAGAAAGGAGAGAAAGTAAGCAGGGAAAGAAAAGAGTATTTTATGAAGCGCTTGACAAACCCCCTGAAGGTTCACTTAGCTCTGTGCTTTTTTGCATGAAATACAGGTCCTGGAAATAACAAATGTCCCCACAATTGCGGTCGAAGTCGGACCTAATTTGACGTAATATCAAATATCCCTATAATAACTTTTTTTTTTCTTCCTTCATCCTTTTGATAAATGTATGAAGACAAATTGCTACTCTGAGCCCACATTTTCCTCACGGCGTGAAGCCCATTCACTGGGGAGAGCATTGGGTAGGTCCCGGCCAAAATCACATGTCACAAAGATGGAGAGCTAAAGAATAGAGGGATTAAATAGATTTAGGGATCTGGGGTCTCATTGTAGATCCACATTCTTGCCCCCTTTTCTTCCATTTCTCATGGGGCTCTCTTTCTTTTTCATCACCTATTTATTTATTTATTGGGGTTTTTTTTATTATTTATTCATTTTTATTTATTTTTGTGAATAAAAAACTGCTGTCAAGATTAAAAATATGGTTCTAAGAGTGTTTGCACTTCCACTATAAAAGGCAGATTGCACTAATTGATACTAACAGCTGTTCTGACCTCCTAACCTATTTATCACATGAAAAAAAAATTAACTGCTTAATAACACTACAAAATATTTTCTGGTTACTTTTTTTTATTTTAATTTTTCTAGATAATGCAGTAGTTTGTGCTTTTTCACACGAAAGACAGTGCCCTCAGACAGATGCTGAGTCTTGACAGCTGAGTTTTGGTAAAGACAAGCATTTTAACCTCAGCATTATCAGTTTTTTTTACAATCATACAAAAATATCTTCCTCTCAAAACATAATTATTCATTATATATATATATATATATATATATATATATATATATATATATATATATATATATATATACACACACACACACAATAAGCAAATTATGTAAGCATTAAATATTACATAAATATACATTAAATAAACATTATGTTAATCTGAACCTACAAATATGTGAGATTTTTTGATTGGTTTTAGAAGTGTAATAGCTGCAGCTGGCAGTGGATGTATTGGCCCCGGTGCCTTTCTATCTCCACCTACAGAGTCTGGTCAGACACACAGGGGCAAACTTTACCTGGGGTTAGTCTACTAATTGGCTGCAGTCCAAGCTCCCTCAAAATGCTAACATGTACACAGCATATCCCTCTTGTACATAAAAGAATAATGAAAGAAAGGAGGGGAGAAAAACAGCTCTTATACGATAATACCCCAGTCCCCCTTCTCCCTACCCTGTCATGGTCAAAGACCTTAAGCCTTACATTTTCTGTTTTGCTTCTTTTTTTATTATTATTATTATTCCTCTCCTCTCTCCTCTTACATTTCTCATGTAAATCAGCATGTTAAAGACTCCAAAGACCCATACACAGAGGACTCTCTGATATCAGAGTGATTTGTGCTGTTCGCTAACTCTTGGCCTGCTCGTCTCTGGCTCCAGACACAGATCTGCATTGCATGAATGAATCTGTTGCCATGTTGCTAGGTACTTCCACAGCTTACGTTCTCTGTTCTTACACCAAAGGTTTCCTGAATGTTCCCTTAGAGTTCTTATAGTGCTCATTGTTCAATATTCCTGCTCCCTTTTATCACTGTTCCTTTTATCGTTGTTCCTCGATGTTTTTCTGCTGTCCTGTTTAAGGCATTTTCTCGTTATTAATCCAGATTCAGTGGGAGAAAAAGAAACAGACTGGTGTCTACATTCATAGACCCTAAGATATGGGCAGACAGTATGGAGACCATGATACCAGCACTAAGTCACAAAGTATATGGTTTTAAAGCTCTGAGTTTCGGTCATGTATTGCATTACAGTTCCCCACTACATTTACAATTTAAATATTCTAATCAGTCCAAAATCAACACGGCCACAAAAAAAAAAAAAAAAAAAACAGAAAAGTAAATGGTTTTTGAAATAAACGCTGTGTTTGTTGACCCAAGTATTTTGGTTTGATTTCTCAGCACACCCTACTGCTTCACACATTTGAACTTCAGCCCTAAATTTCCCAGAGGGTGAATGTGGGCAGAGTCTGGGCTGGTGTAATAATGTGCCACAGGGCCTGGCATCCCGTCTGCCACCCGCTCTGCCTGCCCACATAGTTAGTTCAGCTGCCTCTGTGGTTCTGGGTGGGGGCTAGCAGTCAACACACTGCTGATTCAAGAGCAGTATTAAACCCAGGTTCTCACTGGGAGCAAAAGGGTATTCTACAATCCCCAGAATCAACTCAACAAAACCTAAGCTATCAGTGTTTCTCTGCTACTGAACAGTTTACACAGAGAACACATTACGTACTGTTAGTGTATTATTAAAGTTATTCAAAGTTTATAATTCAAAGTTTATTATTTCTTAACTGGAAGACTCTGATTTTGAAATGTGTTGATGCCTGGATTCATTCGGGATTTTTAGCAAAAATGAACAATTATACTGACGTCTCATAAAGATAAAAAATGTTACCAGAAGGACAGTGTTTGCCATATTGAGGAAGATGTCTGGTCTTGAGATTTGGGAAGTCTTGCTGACCTAATTCTGAATGTGTTGTCTTGATCATTTGCCTTGTTGCTTGAATCCACATTTCAGTGTTCAGTGGGGAAGACTGTTACTACTCGCATAAAACTCCAATAATTATGGCTCTGGCTTCAAACAACTAAACGTCAGGCAGAAAGAATGTAGCCTCCTTCTCATAGTTTTATATTCTTGGATCACACATCTCTTTTTGAATTTCCTCAAGGACAGATTACACTGTCAGTATCTGGCAGCATTTGGATTGCCCTCAGGCCACACAGAAGCTAACGCCCGGACCCATGGGCCAGAACATGAACTGCAGCTAGAGCTGTTGCGTCGTAACTACATGATGTTTAAATGAAAGGGTCACTGCATGAAAATATAGTGTATCACTCAGCAAGGATAACTGTGTAGAGGTGGTATGCACTACGACAAAGATGACAGCGTTATTGCCCAACAACAGGAAGATGAGAAATCATACAACTCTTAGTAATGACAGATTTGTGTGTGTGTGTGTGTGTGTGTGTGTGTGTGTGTGTTCAAGAGTCTGTCATACTAATTGTAGCATCTAGACAATATATGAAGAAAACACAAGATATAAAATATAATGAACATTTATGAATAAAAGTAATATTAATACCGCTTTCATTAAATAATACTGATTTAAAAGGCTTTTTATCAAAAAGTAAAACATTTTTACATGTAGATGCTTTTTGATATGATTACCTTTTCATGCTAAAATTTTGTATGCAAAGGTGTCTGTGGACACTCTGCTTGCTTTAGTATATGTGCAGCCGAACCGGGCACCATTCAGTTTGCTTTAGGCTTAAAGAAAAAGAAAAGAAAACAGCAATTTTCACACATTATTCTTGTGGGATGTTTCCATCAGTAAAAAGTTAAATATCTCTGTGGGTTGTCAGAAACCTGCTGTCATGAGAAAACTGTTGATCTAACTCCGTGTCTCATTCCCTGGGCTTATCTTCAGGTGTTATTTATCATTCTCCTAATCCACTCTCTATTTTGGTTCCACCGTCATGAATAAATCACAACTAAGAGCCGTCGACTTTGATTAAAACAGGACTTAAAAATCATTGTTCTTTACTTTATTCATTGATTTCTATCATGTCTATAACAAACATTTATGAGCATTATTTAAATGTGTCTTGATGGTTTTTGAAAACTGTATAAATTAAAAATTGTCCTCTCATAAAACGTGAGGCAAATCGGGCCATGAAAAATAAATACGTCAATATTTTATTTTAGCGGTGTTTGGCTCTGTTTGGGTAATTGCTCATGTCTTTGGCAGGCCGAATGGCACACTCAGAGGTGAAATGGCCCAATTTCCCATATTCTTCTGCCCAGTTCTCCACTGGGAATGGCTCAACGAGGGGAATTCTGTAGGTCTGTGCTGCAGGGAAGCTTCCCAAGAACCCGCTCAAATCCCAAAATGCTTCAGTCTCAAAGGGGAGGGCTAAAATTTGGTTGGGAACACTGGTAAGACTGGGGAGAAGGGTGGAACGTCCTGTGAATAGCATGCTGCTTCTTTAAGGGGAGCAAGAGAGAGGAAGTTTGGACTAATCCTCTTAAGCATTCATATAGTGCTTGAAGCTCTCGCCAACACTTGCGAATCGCCAGGAATGTAGTGTGTTGTTTTTGGGTTGGGCTCGTGCAAACTCCTCTGGTTTGGAGAGATTTATGTTTCCAGACATTGCCCAGAGCTTACTATTACTTTAACTGAGGTGCTTTGATGTCAGAAAGAAATGTTCCTATGCAACAAAATAATATCAGATAGGCTACACTTAATCGCAGAGGTTCCAACATAGCAGTTTTTCTGTCAATATCTATTCTGATGTTGGATCTGACACACATTACAAGTATTGGCCAGTAAGTGTAACAAAACTGTGTTGTCTTGAAAGTTGACTTTAATATATTGCATTGTTAACTGTATGCAGCTAATTATGCCTATATGTTGACTATCACCAGCACTTTAAACCTCCAACTCCTCAGATAAATAACAACATTTGATTAAATCGGTTTAAGTTTTTCATTGTTTTAGTGATTATGAAATGCGCCTCTTCAACCACTAGCTACAGAAATAGAATGTAAAACATAGAAACCCTCTGTGATTTATGATGAGGGGGGGAAAAATACTCATGAATTTTCTTCCCAGTTTCTGGGATATCTGGGCCATTAATCCTCAAAGTTGAAAGTTCCTTTAATGACCAAAATTCAAGCACGAGAAACAACTTCTTGCTCTCTTACAGAGGAAAAGGGAGGGAAAAAAAAAAAAGCTTGTGTATTTCAAGCTGATTTTTATCCGGCAATCAAGGGCCTGTCTATAAATAGGCTGAAAAATGAGAAGGCACTCTGCTTTCACTTAGTACTGTATATCTCATCTTTAAGCTCCTTCAGCCACCCCCCCCCCCCCTCGTTTCCAACCGAAATTTCAGGGAAAATAAGAAGGGCATCTTAGAGGGCCATCAAGCTAAATGTTTACAAAAAGCCATTTAAATGTATGTAAGCTACAAACCCATTATCCAGACTATTCTTGGTCTACCCCTTGCTACAGAAGAGCGTTTTCATGTGTGTATGTGTGTGTGTGTGGGGGGGGGGGGGGGTTACAGAAATAATTGCTGCCTGTATTAGGTACAGCCTGTGTGTAACATATGTTTTAGCTCACGGCGGCTATAGAGGCAGTACACTCAACAGACCTTCCTGTAATCTGTTTCTTTTGCTCATAGCCTCTCCTTAAGAACTGTTTTTATTCAGGCCCTTGAGCCCCACCTCCATTCCTTGTCCATTATCTGTAAAAAGTGCACTGACTCAAATCAGAGATTGACTCAAATCAGATGGCCTGTTAGTGAGATAAAATATCAAGATTGAATAGAGCAGCAAAAAAAAAGAAAAGAGAATCATTCCTAAATTTCGGTAATAATTTGAAATTTCATACTGTGAGTCCACGTCTGTGTTAATTTGTACTTTAAAGTGAGGGGTACACAAAGATAATACAAAAGTACTTGAAGTCACTCTTGTACGAATGAAAAAGACAGAGTTGAAGGTACTTGGAAAAAATGAGACAAAATCAGGGAAGGAGAGGAAGAGGAGTGAGAGAGAGAGAGAGAGAGAGAGAGAGAACAAGAGAGACAAAGACAGAGACAGAGAGAGAAAGAAATAGAAATTCCCTGTGAGAGAAAAATTAGTGGCCGTCCTTTAGTAGTAGGAGGTGGACGCTGAGCTTTTTCAGGCGCATTTTTCTCTGCCATCGTCCTGACCCCTGGAGTGGTCCCCACGCTGAACCAGAGTCGCCGCGGGGCCGTGCATCTTTCCTCCATCAATTACTCACTGTCGCCACCACAACTTAAGCCAGTTGATAAAGGAAACTGTCCTTATCGCAAACCCGCCTCTCTTAAAAAACTATTTACTCAGCCTACCTCTCAACCATCCATCTAACAGTCTCTCTCTCTCATTGCAATGAGCAGAGGTTCTGTGGATCTTCTGAAATAATGCATGTACTTTCCTTCTTTAATATGCACCTTGTGTCAAGATAAAATAAATACATATAACATACATATGGAACGTGACCAAACCTGCGTTAGAGACATATTTAGGATAATCATGAACTTATGGATTCTGAAATACTCTGGAAACAAGAATATACCTATCTCTTGCTATAGTTATTCCTTGACCCTGGCTCCAGGTTGTGGATGTGACACTCTGTTTTTTAATTCAGTGCGGTCTGAAGGTCCGGGGTGGGGGGTGGAGGGGGGCAGGCAGGGAGGTGCTAAGTACTCAGTGAGGTCCCTGCGGGCCGACCCGACTCAGCAGAAATGGGTTTCAGTGAAGCAGAGGCGCTTAGCGGTGCCCATCAATCTCCCTCTCACATGACAAACTCACTTTCAGCATGATGTATGTCAGCAGCTACCAAACCCAGTTAATCAAATCATTACCAGTACCCGGCCGGCTGCCCTAGTTTACACACACACAGACACGCAGGAGAAGAAACGTGAACCGAAGCCTGTACCTCTGAAAAATGGATTACTGTGTTCCATAATATTGAGATTACTAAAATAATTTTAGTAATCTCGATATCAAATCAGTCAAATATCACCTGATTTCTGTATACCTTTTCAGTCATCTTAAATTAATCTTAAGTGTATTATAACACATTTAATTTATTAGAGGTGTAAACATAGCAACGTCTTTGATATGAAAAGAAGGAGAAAAAGAAGAAGAAGAAGAAGAAGAAGATTGAAGAAGATCTTGACTTTTACATTATAGGTTTTTAAATTTTGTAGTCCAACAGAAAGTAATACAAAGTAGCCTGGCAGTTCCAGCATATATTTGGATGTTATTCAGATCTGGTTATATAGCAATATTTTGGCGTTTTAAAAACGGCCAAGCTGAGATCTGTCCACTCCGTAACAAGGCCTCCCCTCCTACCAATCTGTGAATGGCATCGTGACACGCGTGCGAGCGTAAAACGAGAGAATCTGGATTCCTATCCTGCTGGAGTCCAGACAGATGCAAGCTGTCAGAAGAGACGCAGCTTCTCGTTTTAAATTCATTAATAAAGCGCAGAGGGCAGCACGAGTCTGATGAGCCACTAAAACCGCGCCGATGTCCAACGCTGCGATAAACCGCAACAAGACTCGACTCCTCGCCTTCAAACAGCCTTTTCTCTCATAACCTCTCGTTAATATATAACCGGTGCCCAGAGAGGCGGAATGCCACAGTCGGTCCAGTAAAACGCCCAGGACGGCAGCAGACACCTGGTCCCGTGTTAATTGACTCCGAGCATTGTTTTCACTTTTAAAACAAAGTGACTCTCCCTCCTGTTCATTATAGGCACTCCATTTCCATAGACCGCTGGGAACCAGGCGCAGGGCCGCGAGCGTAAAACAAATGACCGCCACGTGATAAATGGTTCTATTAGCAATCCAGATTGTTAAATTCAGATATAACGGATCGGAGGGGAGAGGCAGGCCATTCGTTCTCTCCTTCGCGTACATCCAGTGTTGTAAATAGCTTGTTTTTTATGTGTAAATAACATATTAAAAGTCTGCATTAGCCATGTTCTCTGATAGAGAGGAAATTGTTAGGAATAAATAACTCCAGACGGGAGGATAAAACGGAGTGGGTGTTTTAATAGAGGAGGCAGCCGCTCTCCGAGGTGGGCACGACCGAGGTGACAAGAATCCTGCGGCCCACTGTAAACTATACGTCGACAGTAAAGCACCGTAACAAGGCCGTATATTATTAAAAGTGTCTGCCTCTCTCTCTCTCTCTCTCTCTCTCTCTCTCCGGCCGGGGCCGGGGGATGTATTTCTAGGGTTCAAGGACCTTACTTCAACCGGCTCGCTCTACCCAATACTGCATATTCACTTATCTGCGTCTAGCCGAAGGAATAATAATACGTGATACTCTGATAAGTAATTGTCCTGTCTGAGAGCACTGGCAGGCTGCTGAAGTTTCAGCAGAGCAATAGGACACAGCGAGCCAGTTGGATGAGATGTTATTGGACAGTACTTACTGCCCTGTTTGAGCCTGTGTGATGGTTCTTTGCCTATTTTAGATTATATTGCAGAGAGACACCATGTCCAAGAACGGAGGGTCACGAGGCTGCGACGAGGAGCCTTCAAACAGAAGGGTATAGGCTCAGAACCCTGATCACAGAGCTGCTGAGATGTCCAATATTTTTTTTTTTTTTTAAATGTAATACATTTGTCTCTCTTACCTCCATATGCATGTGTAGGTTGTGCAGAATAACAGCAGAGTCTGAATAATAGCTGTTCACTTTAAGGGATACAAATATTTTGTTTTTGAGAGAGAAGTTCATCTGACACAGTGCATCTGACACCCTTAGCAGTGCAGTTTTCAGACACTAAAACCTTTGACTGTACTTAACTGCCAAAGTCATTAACACTGAATCTGATTATTTCTCTCATTTCCAAAGCCTTTTGCTCCCACATTCTCACTCTTTTGCTTTCTATAGATCCAGGCACCAGGTACATGTGTAGTGCTTTCGGTACACCAAACATAATATGTTTTATTTCAGCGTTTCACAAAAACACGAAGACACAGACAATTAGACATTCCGACACACACGCACACACACACACACCTGGGCTATGACACACTAGGGTAGTACTTCTGTGTAGAAGAGGGCTGCTCCTGTTCTTAGCCAGGCTACACTCTGCAGACCATTTCAAAGCGAAACCACCCCCCTTGGCCCCCACCCCACCCCCCGGCCCCAACCTCTCTGAGGGGACTTATCCTTCAAGAGGCACTGGTCTGAATGAGAGGTCTCCCTTTGCCCAAAGTACTTAAAATCATGACCTCAGAATCTGTGTTTGAATTGAGCCCATTCAGCTACACAAGAGAGATTAAATAAGCAGCACTGATCATATTAAGGGACTGAGATTTCAGGTTCATAAGTGATGAAACGTTGTTTGAATTCCCATTAGCCAAGATTTGAAGCATATTCCATTCCAACAAGGTATTCATTGTATAGGAATTTACTCATTAAAGTCTATTTAGCTCACTGCTCTCACTGAACTCACTGCTTTGCTATGACTGACAAATTGGGTTAGGAACACTTTGTGAAACGAAAACGTTTTGAAATACTTCTTTGTCTGAAAACGTCAAGGCACAAAGTAAAATATCAGCATAAATAATAATGATTTAATACATGTTAAAACTTACAATAATCTTGTGAAATACAAAATCACATAGGAAAACTGAATTATATGAACGCCCATTTGCTATGACACAGATGACTGTCATTCACAGCTCTTGTGCCGATAGCCTAATTTAACGTATCAGTTTAATCAATTAACAATTAATAACATTACCTTTTTCATGCCAGGCCACCAAGCACTTCATTAAACAGTAAAAATGTCACAAAATCACAAGTTCGATTAACATTTCAAAGGTAGCCCCTCAACCAGCATCTTTGTCAATCTCAGAAGGACCGTGTCGTCCAGTGCTCTGCTGCCATTTTGACTAATTTATAACATTTATACTCTGGAGGTAAGAACAAGGTCTTTCAGCCTCATTATACAGAGCTTTCATCACTCTCTCCTTCTTTTCTGCCATGTTTAAAACATGCTTTTTCGTTCACTCTCTCTCTCTCTTCTCCTCTACTGGACATACTCTAGTCGTAATGCAAAAGACATTCTGTGGGCCTGTGTTGACTCTGGCAAAAAAAAAAAAAAAAAAAAATCCAACGCACTGTAACACTTTGTCCACAATCTATTAAAGTAAATGTGCGGTATGCATCTACTGTTTAATTATCTATGATTCGTTTTCATTCTAAGGTAATAGGACATGCGAAAAGCTTGTTTTAGCCAGTTTGGTACCAGACGAAAAAAAAAAAAATGAAAAAATGATATTTTTGTGAGGGAACAAAAGCAGAATATTTTCATATTCAAGTTGCTGGGAGACCAGAAAGTTAACTTACTGGGGGGGGGGGGGGGGGGTATGCAAAGAAAGGCGTATGACATGCGTAAGCAGTATCGCGCTTCCTCACGGACTGATACTGTAGATCTTTAAACATCACTCAGGGAATGCCTGTTCTGTGTTTCCAACTGATGACAGTTTCATGGCAGCATACAGAAATAACAATAATAACTCCTCAATAAATGAGAAAGATCACTCAGAAAAGCAAACAATGATCAAGGCTACAAAAGTTTTTATTATTTAACTGTCACGATGCGGATGTGTGGCCTCATTTTTGTAAATTTCTTTAACAATTAATGTATTTTTTTTCTTCTTCTTCTTCTTTATCATGGCAGGCCACCAAGCCCTTCATTAAACAGTAAAAATGTCACAAAATCACAAGTTCGATTAACATTTCAAAGGTAGCCCCCTCAACCAGCATCTTTGTCAATCTCAGAAGGACCGTGTCGTCCAGTGCTCTGCTGCCATTTTGACTAATTTATAACATTTATACTCTGGAGGTAAGAACAAGGTCTTTCAGCCTCATTATACAGAGCTTTCATCACTCTCTCCTTCTTTTCGGCCATGTTTAAAACATGCTTTTTCTCTCCTCTTCCACTCCTTTGGAGAGAATACTGGTGTTACTATCCATTAATTTCAACACAATCACACCGTTAGAATGCCCCAGCCCTTCCCTGTCACATTAACCATTCAGCAACGATTAAGGAACCACGCTCGCTACCTTGTTGTCCTCCTGCCGTGAATTATCTGCCCGGCAGTACAATAGCTCCTCTGTATTAACGATGCGGCTTGACAAAGTTATATTATGATTTTTATCAGAGGTGCACTGTAAGTCACCTCTGACTCTGAGGCGCATCTGGGTAAAGCTTATCAGAAACGATTAGCCCCAGAAGCATCCTCTCTCTACTCAGCATTTTATCTTTGAAGGGTATATTTTACATGCCTGGTCTCTCGCTCCAGCCCAGTCCGGCCCTGTAAGTCTTTGGAATATGCGAGACCGAGTGTAAACCAGAGGCAAGGATTCACTGACCTGTGTGTTGTCAGCTTGAGGGGCTCTTTTTTTTTGTTTTGTTTTGTTTTTTTTTCTTGGCGCTTTTTCTATAAACTTTTTTTAACACATCTGCCAATTCGTCGCCTCCATATTCTCTTGTTTTATGCCATACGCCGTGTGGATATGTCATTACACGGCTGAATGTCCAGAGCGATGACTAAACTAAGACAGAACAAAGAAGATGGAGATTTAGGGCTGTACCTCTGGCCAATGCTGAGGGAGAGGTTTTTTTTGGAAGGTCGCTGAAGCTGTTTCCCTCCAGGCTGGAGCCCTTGCACTCCTTTTTCTGCGCAGCTGGCGGTGTGGAGGTCTCCATGGCCAAGGATAACTGGAAGAGCCTGTAAGCACAGGAGAGATGGGTTTGCCAAACTGTTAATACGAATACAAATAATACACAAATCCACAGCCGTACCCAATGTGTTGTATATAGAAACACTGAATGCTGGTACTAAGCTGAGTTTTAGACACCCTGAAGCACAAGCATAATTTAATCTATCTTTATCACACCTAGTTTGTGTCAAAAGCGCAGTACAGCACTTTGTGTGGAGCAATACAGAGCTTTCTATAAACAAGCATAACAGTCCTGGTTTTTTTTTTTTAACAGGACACTATGACACAGCAGATGAGTGAAAAAAAATGTTACAGTGCACTTTACTCCCAATAGAGGGAGCACTATGTGAAAACAATTAGTTGTTCTACCCCACACAAAAAAAAATCAAGACAGAAATAACATTTTCTAAAACTGATCCCAGATCAAATATTCCTTCCTCACTGATAAATTCAGCAGCTGTGAGCCTTGTGGTAATACATTGCCATGAAAAAAAAACAAAAACAAAATGATGAAAACCATTCCGAGACAGGGAGATTTGTGTGCAATGCCTCTTTATAGTTTTAAAACGCAGTTTTAGTCATGATCCTCAGTATCAAATTAATGTACAGGGGATTATTTGTCAAGTGATATATATGTAAAAATTGAAGTGCAGCTTTCATATACTGTGAAAGATGATTTTGCAGATTGTTTAACACATATACACTGAGCTTTGCTGTCTATGACCTTGAAATGGTCCTTTTAAGGTGACCTTTCAAGGCATGGAGCAGAGGCGTTTATTCAGTCATCCGTTTCTTTCTCTCTTTTTTTTTTCCTCAAGGTAAGCCGATTAAAGGAGGTGGCTTACTTATGGGGGCTTGATGGCATCTGTTTCAGGTTTCCTCAGCCAAGACCGAGGACCCCCCCCCCTTGCCCCTCTCCCCCTCCATCATCACTGGCACTTCATTTTTACTGCTGAACTTTCAAACACGCTTCAAACGAGACAACTCAGAGCAAGTCTGTAAAGCTTTCCTGAAACTTTACTACAAACAGTGGTCAAAAAAAGCAGAGCACAATTCTCCAGTGTCACAGTTAAATCCAGTATAAACTGAGAACTGTCGGAATCAGTATTAATTTATGTATGTGAACCTCTATTCACTCTGAATTTTTTTTTTTTTTTTTTAATTTTATAATTCCATCTTTGAAAATTGATGCTCCAAGTTCCCTTGCTAACATTTCCTGTTTTTTTGGCAGAAAATCTGATGGACATCTCCCTAGAGTTCTCTATTATTCAATTCACTGTTAAACATGTAGATCAATGTAAAACCAAATAAATAAATAAATACATACATAAATAAAATAAAGAAGCAAATAATACCCAATTATTCTTTGTAATCAAACATCTGTCAGTCTGTACCATAACGTGGATATTGCTTTGCTTATGTCTCTGGATTTACCTGACCTTAGATTCTTAAGATTCCAACATACATCCACGTCAAGTGTGAGACATATTGGGGGAAAATAAAGGCTCTTTCATGTAACTTCAGAGAGCAAGACAGGAGAAGGGTAAAGATACCCTGTCTTCCACTCACACCCCGTCCCGGCCTGGCCTCCGGGGGAGACGGTTGACTCGGGGCTGGGTGGAGGCTGTCAAAACAGAGCAGGAGGTGCCAGAGGAGCCCGAGCATGATGGAGCGGTACAGGTGTCAAGAACGTCAGGAACCAAACAGACAGATGGCAGTGTGAGCAAACAAATTACACCAGGTACTCGGTCGTTTTGTTGTTGTTTTTTTTTTTTTTTCAGCTGTGGTCACCAGGACCACAGGAGAGACAGTCCAGATCAGAGAGGAGAGACAGTCGGGAGAATAGGGAAAGATGAAAAAGGATCATTCCCCCATGAAAACTCCACAGCTTTCCCTCATGTAGATGCCCCTGCACGGGGAAAAAGCTCCGCAATGTATCCCAAACCGTGTTAGGAAAGTTTATAGCTTAGAAACTCAGTATATTCGTGCTTAAACCTAAAACCAAAATGCAAATTGAAAGGAAAAATTTAAGGTTTAGTGTGATGATCAAGTGATGTTTAAAATAATAATATTTAACAGTAATAATTTATTAAGCTTGACTATGCCTTTTCATGAATACACATACACATGCTCATTCACACTCACACTTAGACTTACATGCAGACAGACACACAAACACATATACACACACACACTTGCACTTACACTCACTCATGCACACACACCCACACACACACACCACACAGCTTTTCTCGTCTTGAATTATATTAATTTTCTCTGTGAAAGTGGACTCTCAAAGTATGCCACAATATGGAGACATTTAAGTTAGATTACAGAAAGAAAGCAAATCCCATTCTGACGATAAACATCAGATCTGCCCTCAGACATGAGTAAAGGCTCTCTTTCCTTCCCCTCACAGGGGAGTCAGAGTCCCAATTAGGTCTGATCAAATTGAAGTCAGATGTTTTTCCCATTCAGCATATATTAATGACATTTTAAACATAACAGACCATTTAATTGTGGCATATTTTGTTCTTGAAACACAATGAATGTTTTGTCTACTTTTACCAAAGGTGATTTCAAAAACTGCTTTGCAGGAGCTGAGAATATGGTTCACACATTTATACAATTAGCAATAACCCTTATTATTTTCCTGAGGAATGATCACGAAAATGGTATTTCTCAAGTCAGCAACACAGAATATGAGATGTTACCAATGACTAAGGAATTCCATAAAATAAATACAGCTGAAATTTGCTTTCTGACTAAAAAGCAAAACACTGTTACTTCAGTGATTCACCAAAACACAAGCAATTCAAAAAGTCCTAAGATTGAATGGAGTGTTGTTGATCTAAAACTTTTTTGGAAAAGTTAAATTTTTTTTTCCTTTTTAACAATTTTTCCCAATATACTTGAATACGACCAGAAGAGTACAAAGCTTGACGAGCAGCTGTGTATATTCTGTGTGTGTTCAGCAATGGTTCTTTTAGGCGGCGTAAGAGGTGTAACAGGTGGAAGGGCTCTTTATACTCTCTGTGTGTGTGTGCCACTAAGAAAGAGAAAACATAAGGACGTTATATCACTCATACACTGAGCTCCTTGCTGTAGTCTGAGTGAGCTCATTATGAGAGATCAGTCAGGCTCAGGACTTTAGCTTCCATGTACCACCTCATTTGTAAGACTGGTTGACATAGCAGTTGTCATTTACACGTGCGTAAGCCTTTGAATAAGGCCGGGCTACCAGTTGTTAAAAGCTCTGGATCTCTTTGAGTATCCTGGAAGCCGTCTCCACTGGTGCCTGATATTTGAGTGCTTGTACTAAAGCAATTAACTAATTATTGAATCGTACAGCTAATCATATTTGTCTTTTTTCAGTCACTTCATAACTTTGAAATCATCACTTAATTATCAACTTTAAGGTCATAAGGTCCATTTAGCAACAGAACTTTATTTTTTAGAAAATGTCATACCACCATTAGCACATGGTACGATTATATGTGCTAATTAAATCTCTTAAGGGAATTAGCAGTACTTTAACATACAAATGCATGGAATGCAGAGAACCCCTTGTGCTCAGAAATAGCTGATTATGCTTATCTTCACCTCTCTGTCATTCTTCATTGTCTTTAAACAGACACACAGTGCTTCATTTGAGCACGATAACTGACAATTGGGTTAGTGGAGAAAAGTAAATTAAGGGAACAGCAACAAATTCTCTCACTTGGCACCTCATTGTGTTGAAATGAATGACTGTTTGTGTTAACACTTCGCCGGATCACAGGAGTGTCACTACTTGTGATTGCTCTCTCACCAGCTCTGAGAGCTCAGCAAACAGATATCAATGAGTTCATTTGTTTGAGGGTCTCTGGATGTTTTTGACTTCCTCTTAGACGGTGGGATTTTGAATACCAGTCAACCGCATGAGCACTGCCATCAGTGACATCCCCAAATTCAGTAATTGTTATATGTGAAAACAAACATTAATTTCACATGCTAAAATGGTCTCTGACACCATTAAAACTTTTTTTTTTTTTCCAATCAGTACATAGCAGCACTGGTAACACAACAAAAAAAGCCCACTACATTAAGAGACTTAATACATTAAACCTTAGGTCAAAGTAAAAGGAAAATATTTGTTTATCCTTTAGTCCGTCTCACTGTAGAGTTTGAAGGTCAAGACTATTTTACAGGTAAATGGAAAGATGTCTGAGAAACAAATGACCCTTAACCCAAAGACGGGGAATGAGAGTCCAACAAGGTATATCTGAACTACAGAAAAATATCTTCCTCCTTCAACATTTTCTAATGGCATTTGGAAAGCACTTTAAATTCAGTCCCTAAAGCGGTTCAAGTTTCTGCATAAAGAGCTAAAATCCTTGCTGTTGCTTCCATGAAGTTTGCAAAAAGAAAAAAAAATGGTTTATAGTTTAAGTTTCTGCACCGATCATGCCAATGCATTTGTTAAGACCTAAGCACTATTACATGTTCCTAATAAACATAACGCTGAGATTAAATCATAGTGATGCACAGAGTCTAAATTACAATGCATAACGCACATAGGCTTTCAGTTAGCTCAAGTGTTGTTTAACTTTTTCCACACTATTGCTTTAGAATACGCGTGTCCGCACTCATAGCCGTGCGCAGATATATATTTTACATCCGACAGCATATACAGAATATGTCACGCATGTTTAATGTGCAAAGAAGATAGCCTTGTACTTTTCAACATTTGCATTTTGCCTGTGAGAGAATGGGGGCCCCAATTCCTCGAACCCAAGCTCAGCGAAGACAGAGAGAGCGGGAGGAACGCGCTCTTCACGTCTAAAGAAATGAATGTCTCTATGTTCCAGGTGCAATGAGCTTTGTGCAGAGCAGTTTGGCTCATCACGCAGGATTACTTACAGCTACCCACAAGCCATCATTCTGACTAATTACAGCTCGAGCTGTCAGCCAAACAAATGGCTCTGACAGAGCATTGAAAGGTCACATAGCGAAATCTCAGTGCACTCACGTCGAGCTCCACTACGCTACCCCACCGCTCACATGCTTCGGCAATCACTCAGCCCCGCTTGCTCCAGCCAAGTGTGCTTTTACGGTGTTTAGTGTTACTGTAACTTACATGCACACTGGATAAAAGCAATAAAAAAAAGTCTAACACCAGAGATTCCAGCAAAACTTGTAAACAGCGTAGGGTATTCTTTCACCTTCGTATCTTCAGAGACAGTTTTTTTTTTTTTTGTGTGTTTGTTTTTTTGGGGGGGGGGGTTTTAGTCAAGCACCAGGCAAGTTTTTTTCCTGTAGAAAGTAGATTTAAGGGCAAAATTCAGGTCACTGGAATTTGTTGTAACTATCCAAGAACAACTATGAAAGAAACACTCACCCAAATGTGTCAGTGCCATTTTTTGGACAGGACACTTGGAATCTGCCTCTTGTTATGAATAGTTTGGCAAAAGAGATCATTCTGGACTTTATGACTGTGATTAGAGTAAACTAAACTTATTTCAGACACTACATTAATCTGGTCTTAAGCTGTGGTTCCTTCCACCAACACTGTAAAAATGAACCATTTGGAATCTTTGAAAGTGTTGGCAACAGAGCTGCGGAAACACGCAATGTTTGAAGGGATATAAAATAGAAGTCTACAGAGATAAAATGAAGGTCTCAGATGTCAAGTGCCCTTTACCATATTTAGTGGGTTACAATAGAGGGGACAGAGGTCTATTGACTATAAATGAAAAAGAATACAAATGTTAGGGTTAGAGTTAGCAGTGAGCCCGCATGCCTGCCTGCGGTGCGTGTGTATGTGCACATGTATGTATGCACGCAATCCTGCATGTGTGTGTAGAGGGCATGGAGAGTATGTACTGGGCTGGGGAGCTGAGAGGAACCCTGTAGCTAAGATCACACCCCCTGCCAGTAAGTGCAATATCCTGTGAATGATCTCCCTGGGTTCTGCCAATGCCAAACAGATGTTGAGCTTACACCCTTCTGAAGTTCAGAGGAAGAATACCTGACCGGAGGATTCGTCCTGTCTCCCCAAATCAACCGACAGAATTATTAGTTCTCGCATGTGCCAAGAGGGGCTTTTTCAGGAGATTCCGAACGCAGGACCACTGCACTAAAAATCACAGTGTGTGACCCCTTCGCCCCCAAGGCACGCCCTCGAAAAGCAAACCCCCCCGGGGGGGGGCGGGAATGGGGACATCGCGGCGGCCGCTGCTGTGTCCCAAAGGAAGGCTTTTTTTCTTTTTCTTTTTCTTTTTTTTTTCACCCCACTTGCTTTGATCCACAGGCCAAATGGTGTTGTTAAAAGACACTTGGGGTTTAACAGCCAGGGTCCATGTTGTAAACTTCCTCTCCTTTCTGTTCGTGAAGGATTCAAGAGGCCACTCCACAGCTTCAGCAAACACTAGATTGGCCTGGATCAGTGGGAGTTAGCACGGAACAGTTCTGCAGCTACCACTGGCCTTGACTGTCCCAGCATCATCTACTTTTCATATACAGTTCTGTAAGGGTCTTTTTGCAAGCATTTCAACATGCACGAAAACGGTACAGTGTGATTCGCACAATCTCTCAGTGTAGCTGTTTCATTTAACGGCTATTAATATATTTGGCTGCCTGAACAATAATTATGACTAAGTAAGAAAGTATTTTGGCCTTAATTCAAGCTAAGCCTCTTCAAAATTTAAATAATAGCTGACACATTAGCAAAAATGTTCTTCTGTTATTTCAGAGGGTATTTCCAATGAAATGGAAGGTTTAACAGAGATCTGGCTGTCACACTTCTGTAAGTTTGGCAATGACAGCATGATACGCTAAACCGGATAACAGACTCTTTGACGCCTTAAAGCTAACAACAATCATAGCTATGCGGTAAATGCAGACATATTTCCCATGCTCACACTAACATTAAAACTGGTAGCTGCGATGTGAAAACCGACTGAACTGAGAGCTGGAGGGACGGTATCTGTGTGATTTATCAAGCCACCTGCTTTGGCCCCAACCATCTCTACAGTTCAGAATGCAGTTCTGTCAAATAAAACCGACGAGCTTAATTCACCTGACAGGCAGCACTAATGGTTACAGACACAGTAGAGAGCCAAGAGTGGTTGGAGGATGAAGACTGCCAGTACAGCTGATGGTTGTTCCCTCTCTCCCTGCAATGGGAGGTACAGAGAGAAGCCAAGCCCTGACCCTTTGCTTGATTGTGGGAGTGCCTGTGATTGCTAAGGGTAATCACAAGTCTGTTTTTTTTTTTTTCAGACCACCACATGTTTTGTTTTTTTGTTGGGGTTTTTTTTTTCCTTTCTCAGAGCACCACATGTGTGTCTTCTCCTCCAGTCTGTCAGTGAGGAGTCTGTGGTTTGGCTGCATTTCAGCGCCTTTCAATTTAATCTCTTGTCGTATGGATCTAATGAAGAACATACCCTGCAAAGGCAAGTTCCCCGACTCGCCTGCTTTGTAGCTCTGAGACGTAGACAAATAAGTTATCAAGGGCCTGGTTGCTGGCTGCAGAGAGCTCTGTCTTACAATAACTGAATTTGGATTGTGTAAACATTTGAATCTCGGTGTGACGCCGTGTCCTGCATTGTTATGCACGCTCGAAACCAGAATTCAGGGCCCTGGCATCTCTCAAGTAAACCAGTCAGTCAGCCTTGAGAAACAGCGGGGGGATTATCTGCCATCATGCATTTGTCTGAAAGGCGTACAATGCTATTCAATATGAAAGTGATGATGTTACATTTATAATTCTGGATGTAAACCCACAGCTTGCGGCTGTCAAAAGTTCTTTAAGAGTTAGAAGGGTATCATCCGGTTACAGCATCCCTTCAGGAATTAATTAAGATGTGAATCAAAGCCAGTGGAGAAGAGCTATAGATCCCCATCACATTTCATAGAGGGGCTCATATCCCATGCCCCTGGTGGCCGGCAGACCTTTTGATTTTCCAGTGTTTCATGGTGTGTGATGTCCTTTCATGACACAGAACCTCTCTAATTTTATTACATGTAATTAGATAGCGCTTGATGCCTGATTGTCTCTGGTCGACGAACACGGCCTACAACTTCACGGTTCAATCACTTGCTCTAGAGCCAGGGCCTTAGTGTTGATTTGAGTCTAATTGAATTACAGTCGGTAGAAAAACATTGGATCATTCATTTATATAAAAAATGAAACTGTATTCAGAATTATACATATAAATCTGAACCCATAAAAATGTTGAAAAACCAGGGCTCTTGATGAATGGATCAATGAAAGATTTGAACGGTAAGTCATTATGATCAACGCTTCTTTCAGCTTCATGCAAAATTTATTTTAGGGCTCTAGAGACTCTAGGTGCTCTAGAGGCAGTCTAGAACATCCTGGAACATTCTTTAATCGTGCCAGCTAGATTAATTAAAATGGCGATAACTTCGGTTCATTCATTTGGCTGTACAATGTAAATAAGTACTGAAGTCATAACAGCCAAAAAAAAAACCCCTGACCACAAATTAAATCAGAACAATATAATAACACAAGCCAAACCATGTGTAATAAATCCTCCGCAAATCTTACATATATTTTGTGAGAAAATAGACCGAACATATGAGAGAGAACTAGTCATCGTTTAACATGGAAACTCAGTGCACATTTGGGAGATGTGTTGTGATGGGAATACAACAACACAACATCTCCATGGAACTCCCTGCACAACTCAACGGCGTTCTTCAAGACCCAGTCAGGTTGGTGAGAGGGAGTTATGCAGTTTACATGAACGGCAAAAAAAAAAAAAAAAAAGTGATAAGACGTGGGATTCACGTTGACAGTTCAAAGCTCTTGTAAAAAGTTTTTCCTTTCACATTAGGGGAAAGCAAACTTTCCACATCTTGACAAAAGTGCCGGGTAACCCTTTTCCCACGAGCCCGCTCTTTTCCCTTAGACACATTTCACTTAAGAAAGCCTCCCTACTGTTATACGACTCTTGATGATTCATTAATGCGGTGTTTAAACTCAGTTTGACTGTAATAAATATCACAGTTTTGTTTAAAAATTTTCAAAAGGAGATTTTTCTTTTTCCAATACAGGATATGAAGAGAATGTCACTAAAAATGAGGGGAACATGTCTTTTGTAGATTTATAATATGATTCCCTACTATGTGTTTTCTTTCATAAATAATATTCTTTTTTACTGTGTGATCACCAGATTTCCTCTGGTAAAACGTGCTACTTTTATCAACCGCTGACATTTTATTTTATTTTTTTCTATTCGCGCATGTTCAAGTTGACTCAAACACATCTTGCAACCCAGTGGCCTCACATGATATTCTGAATCTCTCAAAGGCTTTTTCCTCACCTCTCTGACACAGCAAACACCTCAGCTCAGAGGGAGGGCTGTGATTTTAGAGTGGGTAAAAGTGTTCTCCTCTGCAGCTACAATAGGGCAGCCCACAGAAAGACAGACAGATCACTGATGTAAGCTCTGGTGTAGGCACAGGTAAATAAAAATGTGAAGAGTTTTGTCCAACTGGGTTTGGGTTTGTCTCTGTTCTTTAATGTAGAAAACAAAGTTAACATGAAAGAAGTGTTTTCTGTATTCGAAGAGAATAATTAACACTAAATAATAATAATAATAATAATAATAATAATAATAATAATAATAGTGATGCAAGCCCTACGATGTAAAAGAGGAATTTTGTGTGGTTTTGCCCTCTTTTAAATATAAACCGATTTTTGGCACCACAGACATCGAAAAAGGATCCTTCATTCATCTACAAGTGTCCAAAGAATTCCAGCCCTTTGCCCAAACTCCAGTCAGTCTAAGATAACACGCAGTTTCAGGGGTCAGTGCTTCCATTGAATTGGTATAATCGTGTGACAGATGAGGAGATCGACCTCCCGCAAGTAACTCAGAATACTTAGGCTGAATTGATCTCATACACTCCTATGAGAAAGGCTATTGTCTAAGCCACTCTCAACACAAACAAAAAAAAATAGAGATGGTCCCCTGTAGAGCAAAGGAATGATGTCTAAAGAAACTCACTCAAAGCGTAATCAATGAGGAAACTGCCACTTTAACTGAGAGAAATGCCACTGACAATGCAGACACGTTACTGAACTCTTAAAAATCATAACCAGCATTAAAACTCACGGGAATGTCACTGAGAGATTATACATCAAACTAACACAGATTCTGAGAACGTAAACCGTGTTTAACAAAATGCTACAAAACACAAAATCTGTTTGTTTGTGTATTGCCGTGTTATTGTTTGAATGAGGCGGAGCAAAAACAACAAAAAAAAAAACAGCGTACAAGCTGTCAAATCCTTCTGTATGTCCACACCAGTGAGCGTTTCACTCTTTATATCCTTAAATGACTTATATTTGAATTTAAATCTTGTTATCACCCATTTCACGGGTGCCGACGTGAGCAGTTTTTTATTTGTCAGCAGCAAAATGCAAAACCAAATTTTCCTTTCTTCATTTTCCCATCTCTGTCACTAAAGCTAAAAAGCCAAGAATAATTCATCACTCATACAAAAATTACTGACACTCGCCCTATCTGCCTAATGTAAGAATCAGTCAAGTATGTAAATAATCAGTTATCGTCATAAGGCTTTTGTGCTTGTTGTGTCACTCAAACTCTACCCCTTGTTCAGTGAGAGTGGAATGTCTTTTATCAAGGGCTCATGATTGAAATGCCTCCAATGGCAAACAGAAAAGGCTTAATTAGTACAGTGCTCTTGTCTGCTGGATGAGAGAGAAAGAGAGAAAAAGAGAGAGTGAGAGAGAGAGAGAGAGAGAGAGAGAGAGAGAGAGGGAGAGAGAGAGAGAGAGAGGGTCTCTTGTCTTAACTTCTGAATCGTGTCGGTGGGGAGTTTTACTCAGTTTTCATTCAGCTTGCTCCAAACTGTTTCCCTCCTGCATGCCAGACTCCAAATGGTGTATTCGTTATTTTCATCACCTCTTTAAGAAAAATTTCCCTCTCTCTCTTTTTTTGCTCTGTTTGGTTCATTAAATGAGCCACCAGTGTCCAGGGAACAAACGAGGTGAACGGTGAGACTCTGGTTCGGATTGGGACATGTGAAGACGGCAAGAGAAGGGCTCTGGGTGAGATAAAAGAGGCAAAGCTGTCTTGGGGCTCAGAGGCGGGTGACCAAAGGCCCTGCCGGGTTGAATAATCTGAATGGCCTGTCTTTCCTTTGCATCTTTTCACCCTCTTCTGCCTGACTGCTGGAACTCTTCATTCTGCACAATGACAAATGCACTAAAACTGTTTTCTCATGCAAATGCCCCTATGCATTAAAAAAGACACTTCCCACCAAATCTTTTTTTTTTTTTTTCCCTCCATCCTTGGACCAATTAGAGCTTTTTCCTACTTTTCGTTTGTTCTTCCTCCTTGTCGTCTGTGTTTCTAAGAATGCATCTAACTTGTTCCCTTCCTCTCATTTCTCTCTATAATGAACCGCAAGCTTTTCTTCTCCTCTCTTCTAAAGTGATCACACTGAATGCATATCATAACAAGCACAGGATGCTCTACTGTGAGTTAGACTGATCAGTGTTATTTATTGAGAGTATTTCAGAGGGAAACCCTACAGTAAACAAGGCAGCGAGAGGAAAAAAAGGAGAAGAAGAAAAAGCAGTAAGTGTTGTAATGGTTGGGTTTTGAGAGCAAACAGAGGGCCTTGAGTTTTAAACAACTCACTGCACTCCATCGAACAGGGATGTTTACTGCAGCATCATTAATTACAACCCACTGAATGCCCGATAAAGATCACTTTCCTCAAAAAGAAGACTTAAGTTTAGTTCAGACGATAGTGCTCAAGAGACATTAGGCTACAGCAACTACAGGTTGTTGCCTCTACTTATATTTCCAACTCTCTTCAATTCACACCAAATCATTTTAGTATGTTCCTATGAAAGAGAGCTGTATGCATCATGTGAAGAGATCATACTAACCAACAAGACATATGACCAGATTTAAAAATATAAATCAATCACATCAAAGATCTAAGTGCAGCAATGTCAGGGGAGAGAGAGAGAGAGAGAGAGAGAGAGAGAGAGAGAGTGTGTTGGAGGGAGAGGTAGCAGAGTATTATTATAAATAGCCTGAAAAAAAGTTTTGTTCTGTTTTTTTCCTTGGCTAGACCTTCAGATCTGAGTTAAAATGTGTAAATGATAAAGTATATTCACAAAATACATCAAAAACATTTTTAAGACCTGACACCATCTAAAAAAGTTGTGATTACTTCTCTGGACGGAGAACCACTATGGTCTTCTGTCGATCACTTTGAAAACTTTCGCATTTCAAGCCACAAATGGGGTTGGCGCCTTGCACTTTTCTGATCGCATCACCTCTCATTTGGATCAAATTGCAGGGTTACATGTTTTAAATTCCGAAGTCAAGTCAGTTTAAAGTTCAAACAAGAGTTTAAGAGCCGATCCAGTGTTCGTTAATCCGAACCGACAGCTCTGAAAGTTTTGCTAAAATACTCCAGTACTTCGATGATAAATCTCATAGTGTGAGTAACCACGTGAATACACACATATTTATTTAACTAGACGTATCGCGCATTAAAGAAATGCGTAGACATTTCTGAACCTCGCATAGCCTATTTCTGTTTCATCACTAGGTGAAAGAAGCATTAGGAAAAATCTTTCGATACGTCCAATTTACTTACCTAAGTAACGTTAGGTTGACTTCGGATGTGACCCGGTGTCTCACTTGTCTGTTTGTCCGCTGTCTTTTCAGTGTGTGACCGAAGCTGTTCTTTACGTGAAACTTTTTCGATCAAAAACTCGCAAGAAACACATCCTCCAGAACGTGACAATAAAATCCATCTAAGTAATCAAAACTTAAATAAACTCAAAAGAGAACACCAGTACATTCCGCGATTCTCTGGAGTCGCTCGAAAAGTTCACCGGAGGGAGTTTGAGCGTCTATTTAACTTTTACAATCCATCCTTAAAAATCAATAAATAAACTTTATCTTTGGAAAACTTCCCTCTGCTGCACAAACATTTCGCACTATCTACTTAACGAGCATCTAAAACAGGGATTAGTGAGACGTCTTGTAACTGACGGTCTTTCTCCAGACGTGCAGTGTTGGGATCCCGGGGCTGATCTGTTTTCAATCCGATCCCCCTCTTTCTCCCCCTTTGGCTTCTCACTCCCCTCCACTTCCCTAGTGAATTCAACCATTTGCTACTCCAGATGGGCCGGGCTAGTAAAACCTAACTGCGAGACTCCGGGAGAAGTTAGATAAAAGTTTAATTATTTTGTGACGGTGAACACTAAAAGTTTAGAGCTGAGAGAAAGTAACCATTTGAATCTGAAGATGTTTCGCTTCAAATATAAACAGGCATTTTTCGAAAAGGAACCCGATATCTGTTGATAGAAACTTGCGTACTAGCCATTTTAAGACATTTTTCAGATTAAATGCAAAATTTAACAGGGAGTGTTTTCTGAAATTTTCTTTCTTTTTAGTTGGTTGCTTGCTTAGTTGCCGGCTTGTTTGTTTGTTTGTTTGTTTATCTTCTGCAATTGTTTGTATTTTCTTCTTTAATAACCATAATTATTCGCTGTATTTTTTCTGCTGTTGTTTCTCTGAGAAGTTCCTTGTCCTCATTAATGTGACCTAGCATCGCAAGAAAAGGATCCATTCTGGAAAATAAAATGAAAAATTATATTGCTAAATTTATATATGTTGCATGCCACCACAGTGGCATGCACCACGTACTGACACTTTATATACTTTTACTGTGGTGACAATGACTATGTCATGTCTGATCACATCAGCTGATTAGTCTATGTGACCTTTCAGGAATAATGCAGCAGTATAATCAGGTGTTACACTGGTAAAATAGAAGTAACTGATACAATAATAGGAGTAAAAATTATCACCTTTTCTTTGTCATGTGCTGCATTGATATATAAGTATATGAAACATGAGGGAAAGTGATGTGTGCACATAACAATTGAACATCTTTTTTTATTCTTTTGTTTATTTATTTGTTGGTGAATGGTGTAGTTCTGATCAGGATATTTGTCAGGTTACGAATGATGATCTCAGCAAAGTTTTCTGGACATGCTTCTTCAATGATTCTAGTCTGCAATATATTGTTTGAGCAACACAGTACAATCTGAAAATAATTTGGTAAATTGACGGAAATAAACACACCATCCTATGCTTCAAGACTTAACGGTTGCTCGCTCATTCTCTGAAAACTGTTCTTTGTGATTTTAGTGCTGAAGAGTGACACCTAATGGAGGAAGCTGAGTGGTCAAAAAACCCAAAATATCCCTTAACATGTAGATGTAGAAGGTGTAATACACGTCTTGTGAAGAGCTCCAACATGAGCGTACAATGACATATTTATTGGCACCTTTGGCAAAGGTGAGCAAAAATGACTTTGCAAATAAACAACTAACAAACTATATAAAAAAAACATGAAAAAAGGCCTCAGATTTGTTCATGAATACCATATTATTATTTTATTTATTTATGTATTTATTTATTTATTGGAAAAAGATGTCAAAATACTCGAAAAATAGCTGTTTATTCTAATACAAAAATATTTATGAAAGTAAAACGATTTTTGTGTGTGTTTGTTTTTGTTTTGTTTTGTTTTGTTTTAGGGGTGAGGGGTGTTTCTTTTTTGCCCTGGTTGCTATCATTAAAATAAAATATTAATATACTAATTTCCTCTTTTTAAATTTCATTACGTGTAACTACACTGTGGTCTTCTATGGCTTTCTGTTTTAAAGAGAGCTGAAATATATATGGAACCCACTTGTCATTCATCACCACAGGGAAAGGCAAAGAATTCATAAATGAGAGGAGACAAATGGCTTTGGAACCTAGTAAATCAGACAATACTTATAAAAACAGCTAGAGAGGCAGACAATACATTGCTAGAGAGAAAGACAGTAAGACAGACAAACAGACAGACAGACAGAAGGAGATAACTATAGATTGGAGTAATAATTAAGACTTTAAGACCTATTGGAACATCGGTTAAGAAACAGTATAGAACAGAGGGCAGTCAAAACAGGCAAGTGATAGTGTTTATACCAAAGCTTGTGAATGATGTTAAAACATTCAGCGAAGGAATGATCTTAGATCTCTTCTGGTATGTTCTTCAGGTGCATACAGCAGTGTAGATTAAGGCTCAGTATAATCATTATTTTAAAGACAGATGTACACAGAAAAGAGGGATATCTGCAAATGTAACACTTAATCTGGGGGTATAGTTTATCATTTAGAATTTGGGAAAGGTACTTTATTATTATTATTATTATTATTATTATTATTATTATTATTATTGATGACATTTAGGTCAATTAAAGTTATGTATTTTAGCTATAACATGGTTTAGCTGTTGTATTATTTATTTCATCCAGTTCATCCTCATCATAGGAGCCAGTCATTGTGGGGGCAATTGATTATGACTTCCTTCCTTGGATGTGGTACATATAATGTTTACAGTTTATGTCAGTTTGTTTGATTATATGCTGCATTTTCAGCTCTGCTAAATTTCATATATATGTGTGTGTGTGTGTGTGTGTGTGTGTATGCATGTGCGTAAGTGAAATTAGAAATGTCTCACAAAATACAGATTTGAGAGAGGCCACAATCATGACCTGATAAGTGTAAGATCTTCTATGATACGTAGACTAAATGAAAACAGTGTCTAAATCTTACACGTACTGAGGTCCACAGAATGGGTTAGTGTGATCTGGCCAGCTCCTCCTGACAAGCATCACCGACAGTGATGGACCCGGCAAGCCAACCTTTGGAAACACATGTAGAATTCTGGCATTTTTATACCTCTGCCTGTTTTAAAGGTTAATACATATGCTCTGAGACATTTGCCTTGTTCTTTTGCCAGGAGGTCTTAAAAGCAAGAATTTTAACAAGGGTTTTTAGCATCCTGTTAACAAAACAGTAAATAAAACCATGTTCTCAGACGGAGGAGTTAGAGGAATGTGAGGTCGAGACAGTTGGCTGAAGTGGTACAGTTAGCCAAGAGGCCACAGCATACTTGTTATTTTAATGATGATATCTCACGTTCTTTCCACATGACATTGTGTGGGTGTGGGTGTGTAACAATATCTCAGCGGTTCGTATCATAAGAACAGGCCTCTACGCTGACCCTCTGTATCTTTGCATTATGTTAATCTATTAGAACTTTGAACGCTGTCAGTTTAAAGTGTCATTTCATGTGCGTTAAACAGTAGACAAAATATCAAAATTAAAAGAAAAAAAAATATCAAAAAGCTAGTCTCTATTCTTCAGACAAGAGGAGGTTTTAAAAAGGTGTCTCTCGAAATTATTCACATGGCGAATATGGGAATTCTACCACAAACCAGGTGACCGGCTCATCTGACCTTCTAAATTAGTTTGTTTTATAATTAAAAACTAAACATATGCTCGTTGACTACTAGACACTAACAGACCGCAGACATGGAAATGACAAACCGCTGAAATTACAGACAAAAGAATGTGTTGTCCGTCGGAGATGAGCAATATAAGGGTATTTCGGCCGAATTTATCGTTCGCCTGTCGCTTCTTTCTCTCGTTTGCTCTGTGTAGTGATGCTCGCGCAAAGTTTTCTGTGACTTCACGCAGTCTTCCGTTACAGCCAGAAGTGTAACACACATTCTTTCATGTAAAAATCATATGATACTGTGATCAAATTTGTTAAAGCTTTAAGCGTGTGCAATTTATTTAGCTGCCAAAACACTTCGTCAGCCATTGGTCTTGGTGTTTACAATGCTTTAGTCGCTGTTATTGGCTTCATTCGTGCACGTAATGTTAACACGCACTAATGATGTTTGGAAAATTGCCTCAGTGTGCTCAAGTCCCTGTGCGATACTATGGCGCCACCTAGTGGTTAAGACTATCTAGCATCATCATCGTCATCATCAGCGAGGAGAGGTGTGTGGGATTTCAAGAAACGAGCAAGATTACTTTTTACCTCTATGGCTTATACATCTAAAAAGGTTATTTAAATTTATTTATGTGACAAATGTTAATAAATTTCATTTAAGATTTACTCAGTGACATAATACCACATGTGCTTGAATTAAAAACTAATGAAAAAAGTTGAAACTTATTCACAATGGATTGCATGAAAAATGTCATCTTTACATTATTGCACACTCACAAAGGCTTGCTCGCTCTCTCTCTCTCACTCTCTCTCTCTCTCTCTCTCTGTAAAAGTAACTTTATCGTTTGAACACGTGCTCAATGACCTTTGACCCTTAATATCCGGAAAATTCCCCTGGTGCCCCCCCTAGCCGAAAGTGTATTAAATCTGATATGTCGACCACATAAAGAACTCATCTTAAGCCAGCCTCTGGTGACCAAAAGTTTTTCTACATAATTCATTTAGAGTCAGGTCTTGGCTGTGTTAATCATCTAAAGCTATCTCGTGTTGATCTATGGTTAATATACTATGTCACCACATGGAAAGTAACAGTGGGATATTATGTTGCGGTATGGTTGTTTTAAGGTGGAGAGAGGGATGACCTCATTGAGAAAACACGAGAAGGGAAGTAGATTCATGTGGAATGCATATGAACTTGGGAATTACTTAGGGACGAAAAGAATGCTTTATTCAGTCAAATTCTCATGGCCCTCCATCTATACTATATAAATAGACATTGATTGTACAGTACTCAGACCTCTAAACAGAAATGTGCGCATACACATGAACAATATAAAGAAGTTTCCATTACCATTCTATTTCAGCAAGTGATGTATAAGTCTAAGCAGACATACATAAAAAAGCATTACATTTTACAACACCTAAAAATCTGTTGTGAAACCTGTTGTCTCCCCTTCCTAACGTTCTATATTTTACAGTTCTTGTGTTATTAAATCGTATCAAACCACATTTCTTCTATTATTCTAAAATTACCTGACTTTTTTATGTTCTACTCATAAATTGTACTAATTGGTGATCAGGTGAAACCAGGAGCATGTGACATATGTGACATGAGAGAGAAGTTCGCTCAGCATGTGACAGGGAACACATACACAGTCTAAGGGAATTCTCAGGAGTGGGAAGGGAATATGCCCTTTGCTGCTGTCAAGCATTCAACCTCAAGCAAGCCCAGCAGTTCCCACACAATCCCAGAATGCATTCCGTTTTCCAAAGGGCAGTTTCTGGCACACCGCCAGGGTAAACTGCCATTGTGATTGACAGCTCAGTTGGCCCCACCCATATAAATGTAAGAGATGGCAACAATGGGTCTGTCGTACTCACTTGAGAAAGGCACACACACAAACTCTCTCTCACACACACACACACATACATACATGCAGGCAGACACACACACACACACACACACACACACACACAAAAGTGCACCCACAAGTCGGTCCCCCATGGACATGGAATCCTATGAGAGCTTTAATGAAACATTTTGGGCAAGTAGAGGGAGGACAAAATCTTTTACCCCACTCAGTCTAAGCTGCGGCCAAGCTGTTCCAGGTCATGCAGGAATTTATACCATTTCCCATACACATTTCCAAAAACTCACCTGCAGAGAACTAGTGTGTGTGTCTCCACGGGCAGGCTAAGCTGACATGCGCCGGCCTATTCACCCTATACTTTATTACTATAGCAAAAACACCACAAACAGACACAAATGCCCCAATGTGGTGTCATTATTTATTCAGGAGCTCTCTCTGTATTCTCAAAGGGGTAGAGATTTCCATTTCTTGGAGTAATATTGCTAAGAGTGGCAGGGGTTTGATAGGATTGGTTTAGCAGAGGCAGCCTGTGTGAAGCATTCATTTCACACATTGTGCTTGAAGGTGACATGGAGAGTGCTCATTTTGAGCCGTAAGGTCTTGGAGGGGAGGGGGGGGGGGGCAGGATTAGAGGGCAGCGATGAGCAAGACTCTGGCATCGTGTGTGTGGGTCTGTGTATCAGCAGGAGATCTTCCGTCTACTCATTGTTAGCCAACAGCAGGTCTACAGGAGCTTATAGCTCCACAATCTCTTTTACTGAGGGAGTTTAACCCCCTGACTCTGTTCAAGAATGGCAATGCTCTGTATCCCTTCCCAATTGCTCTCTAGTTTCTGCGATTGAAACAGCATTTTGATTTAAATTTCAATATTTTTCGCATATATTCAAAGGAGCAGTAAAACCTTCATAAATTGGCAAGATCTATGGGTATGCAGTTTTTAGGAGATCACTAAGGTCTTTGCTAACACAACCTTTCTCCTCCTTACCAGTTGTAGCTGGGTGATGATAGAACTCATTGTGCTGCAGGGGGCAGTGTAGGAACACAATAAAACTATTCACAGTTCACTTTCAAGTCGAGCTCGTCTTAATTTGGTGAAAAGACACTCAAGCACTGTCCTTAAGAAGACATAAGTCAGTCTTCTGACTGGTACCTATTTACTGTTTGCACTGTACAATGTTAAATGTAGTTGATGTGACCCTAGCGGTTGAGTAAGGGGTGAAAATTCAGGTGAATGAGTGTGACATCCCATTCCAAATGACTTCTGTTAGTCTCTGACAGGTTACACTTTCCCACAAACCATTTGCTAATATAACCTCTTGTAAAGCTGGGGTCACAAAAGGGATTTGCACACGTACACTTTTAAATAGACCAGTAAGGGCTTCCGGAACATTTTACTGGTGGTTAGTGGTAAATAAGGGCCATTGTCATGTGCTGGTTTCATCTGCTTTTTAACAGCCACTTCAAAGAGCTCCAGAAGAGGGTA